>NC_092168.1:53366425-53538925 GCF_045791955.1 Oncorhynchus clarkii lewisi
CAGCTGTAGATCTTTGAGGATCTGGGGACCCATGACAAATCTTTTCAGTCTCCTGAGGGGGAATAAGCTTTGTCGTGCTCTCTTCACGACTGTCTTGGTGTGTTTGGACCATGACAGTTTGTTGGTGATGTGGACACCAAGGAACATGAAACTCTCAACCTGCTCCACTACAGCCCCGTCGATGTTAATTGGGGCCAGTTAGGCCCGCCTTTTCCTGTAGTCCACAATTAGCTCCTTTGTCTTGCTCACATAGAGAGGTTGTTGTTGTCCTGGCAGTGTGACCTCCTCCCTATAAGCTGTCTCATCGTTGTTGGTGATCAGGCCTACCACTGTTGCCGTCAGCGAACTTGGTGTTGGAATCGTGCTTGGCCACGTAGTCGTGGATGAACAGGAAGTACAGGACGGACGGGACAAAGCACGCACCCCTGAGGGGCCCCAGTGTTGAGGATCAGAGTGGCGGATGTGTTACCTACCCTCAGCACTTGGGGGCGGCCCATCCAGAAGTCCAGGATCCAGTTGCAGAGGGAGGTGTTTAGTCCCAGGGTCCTTAGCTTATTTATGAGCTTTGTGGGCACTATGGTGTTGAACGCTGAGCTGTAGTCAATTAATAGCAATCTCACATAGTTGTTCCTTTTGTCCAGGTGGGAAAGGGCAGTATGGAGTGCGATTGAGATTGCGTCATCTGTGGATCTGTTGGGGCGGTATGCAAATTGGAGTGGGTCTAGAATTTCTGGCATGATGGTGTTGATGTGAGCCATGACCAGCCTTTCAAAGCACTTCATGGCTACCGACGTGAGTGCTATGGGGCGGTAATCATTTAGGCAAGTTACCTTCGCTTTCTTGGGCACAGGGACTATGGTGGTCTGTTTCAAACATTTAAACTCAGTTTTTCACAATTCCTGACATTTAATTATAGTAAAAATTCAGTCTTACGTCAGTTAGGATCACCACTTGATTTTAAGAATGTGAAATGTCACAATAATAGTAGAGAGAATTATTTATTTCAGCTTTAATTTCTTTCATCACATTCCCAGTAGGTCAGAAGTTTAAATACACTCAATTAGTATTTGGTAGCATTGCCTTTAACTTGTTTAACTTGGGTCAAACATTTCAGGTAGCCTTCCACAAGCTTCCCACAATAAGTTGGGTGAATGTTGGCCCATTCCTCCTGACAGAGCTGGTGTAACTGAGTCAGGTTTGTAGGCCTCCTTGCTCGCACACACTTTTTCAGTTCTGCCCACAAATTTCTATAGGATTGAGGTCAGGGCTTTGTGATGGCCACTCCAATACCTCGACTTTGTTGTCCTTAAGCCATTTTTCCACAACTTTGGAAGTATACTTGGGGTCATTATCCATTTGGAAGACCCATTTGCGACCAAGCTTGAACTTCCTGACTGATGTCTTGAGATGTTGCTACAATATATCCACATAATATTCCTATCTCATGATGCCGTCTATTTTGTTAAGTGCACCAGTCCCTCTTGCAGCAAAGCACCCCCACAATATGATGTTGCCACCCCCGTACTTCACGGTTGGGATCGTGTTCGTCTGCTTGCAAGCATCCCCCTTTTTCCTCCAAACATAACAATGGTCAATATGGTCAAACAGTTCTATTTTTGTTTCATCAGACCAGAGGACATTTCTCCAAAAAGTATGATCTTTGTCCCCATGTGCAGTTTCAAACCCTAGTCTGGCTTTTTTATGTTGGTTTTGGAGCAGTGGCATCTTCCTTGCTGTGCAGCCTTTCAGGTTATGTTGATATAGGACTTGTTTTACTGTGGATATAGATACTTTTGTACCCATTTCCTAAAGCATCTTCACAAGGTCCTTTCCTGTTGTTCATGGATTAATTTGCACTTTTCTCGTTCTCTAGGAGACAGAACGCGAGACAGAACGCGTCTCCTTCCTGAGGGGTATGACGGCTGCGTGGTCCCATGGTGTTTATACTGGCATACTATTGTTTGTACAGATGAACGTGATACCTTCAGGCATTTGGAAATTGCTCCCAAGGATGAACCAGACTAAATACAATTTATTTTCTGAAGTCTTGGCTGATTTCTTTTTATTTTCCCATGATGCCAAGCAAAGAGGCACTGAGTTTAAAGGTAAGCCTTGAAATACATCCACAGGTACACCTCCAATTGACTCAAATTATGTCAATTAGCCTAACAGAAGCTTCTAAAGCCATGACATCCTTTTCTGGAATTTTCCAAGCTGTTTAAAGGCACAGTCAACTTAGTGTATGTAAACTTCTGACCCACTGGAATTGTGATAAAGTGAATTATAAGTGTAATAATCTGTCTGTAAAAAAATGTTCGAAAAATGACTTGTGTCATGCACAAAGTAGATGTCCTAACCGACTTGCCAAAACTATAGTTTGTTAACAAGAAATTTGTGGAGTGGTTGAAAAATGAGTTTTAATGACTCCAACCTAAGTGTATGTAAACTTCCGACTTCAACTGTATGTTTTTCTATTGCGTTATAGTCTGTACGTTTGTTTATGTGTAACTCTGTGTTGTTGTTTGTGTCACATTGCTTTGCTTTATCTTGCCCAGGTCGCAGTTGTAAATGAAAACCTGTTCTCAACTGGCCTACCTGGTTAAATAAAGGTGAAATAAATAAAATATATAAAAAATGTTGGCCCTGGATAGACTCTACTGAGGTTAGGCTTAACATGGTAGTATTTTATTTAGTGTAGGAGAGGAACATGCAGCCTTCCAACAGGGGGAAGGCCAGCATTGGGGTCCAAGGTAATAAGGTATTTTCTTTGTATCTTATTACTCTGACCTTTCATCACACTGGCCATGTGACCTTACTTCCATTCATTTCTAATGACTATGTGACCTTATTAATTTCTAATGACTATGCCTAAATCACATACTCCAGGCTCCACTAGCTATATCAGTTGGAACTTAAAAGGAATTAACCACGTGGTCAAGCATAGTCGAATGTATGCTCATCTTAAGTCTTTAAGAACGGAATTAGTTTTTTTTCCCCCAAGAGACCCATCTCTGGTCCAGCGACCGTGCTAAAACTAAGGAGAAGATGGGTCGACAAAAAATGTCCATTCAACATTGGTGTTAAGGCCTTAGGGCAGCCATCTTCTCTTTAGTTCAGAAAAGGCACCCTGTTTGTTTCCTCCCAAGTCATTTCAGATACTAACTGGCAGACATGTTATGGGGAAATTGTTTAACACACAGGATGTTCTGGCTAACCTCTATGGTCCTAATTGGGATGAAGCTCCATGTTTCTAAGACTTGATTGCAACACTTCCTGACCTCAACTCTCATTATTTGATAGTGTGAGGAGATTGATTGTGCATTAACGTTACTCATTTTTAGAATACGAAAATGATTCTGGTCCATGGAGGAGCTCCTTGTCTGATCCACAGTGGAGGAGGAGGAGCTCCTTGTCTGATCCACGGCGGAGGAGGAGGAGCTCCTTGTCTGATCCACGGCAGAGGAGGAGGAGCTCCTTGTCTGATCCACAGCAGAGGAGGAGGAACTCCTTGTCTGATACACGGCAGAGGAGGAGGAACTCCTTGTCTGATACACAGCAGAGGAGGAGGAGCTCCTTGTCTGATCCACGGAGGAGGAGGAGCTCCTTGTCTGATCCACGGAGGAGGAGGAGCTCCTTGTCTGATCCGTGGCGGAGGAGGAGGAGCTCCTTGTCTGATCCGCGGCGGAGGAGCTCCTTGTCTGATCCGCGGCGCAGGAGGAGGAGCTCCTTTATCAGGCCTACCACTGTTGGATCATCGGAAAACGTATTGATGGTGTTGGAGTCGTCTATACCCCCTCTCTAACCGTGTGGAGTCTCCTATACCCCCTCTCTAACCCCGTGGAGTCTCCTTTACCCCCTCTCTAACCCCGCAGAGTCTACTCCCCATCTCTAACCCCGCGGAGTCTACTCCCCATCTCTAACCCCGCGGAGTCTACTCCCCATCTCTAACCCCGCGGAGTCTACTCCCCATCTCTAACCCCGCGGAGTCTACTCCCCATCTCCAGCCCCGCGGAGTCTACTCCCCATCTCTAACCCCGCGGAGTCTACTCCCCATCTCTAACCCCGCGGAGTCTACTCCCCATCTCTAAGCCAGCGGAGTCTACTCCCCATCTCTAACCCTGCGGAGTCTACTCCCCATTTCTAACCCTGCGGAGTCTACTCCCTATCTCTAACCCTGCGGAGTCTACTCCCTATCTCCTGGACATGCTACAAGGTTTTGGGAAATGTTCTGGTAATAAGTTAAACCTGACAAAAAGTGTGCTCCTCCCCATTAACCAGTCACCACATGAGTTATGTTATACTCACAGACATCATTCAAACAGTTTAAGAAACTTCAGATTGTTTTCTATCTAATACTAATAATAATATGCATATATTAGCAACTGGCACTGAGTAGGAGGCAGTTCAGTCTGGGCACGCTATTATTCCAAAAATTAAAATGCTGCCCTCTATCCCAAAGAAGTTAACTAGTCAGCAGAAGGTTTCCCGTTTAAGGTTTCGCATCAGGTCTTTATATAAAGGTCACATGCTCATTTAAGGCTCTGTTTAAACATAACTTTAAAAAACACTCGCGCTAAGAAGGATTCTCTTCTCATTTCATTAGCATGTCGCATTCATTCTGTCAAGATGACTGTACTACCTAGGCTTCTGTACTTATTCCAACTGATTTCCAAACAACTGGCCAGCTGCATGTCCAAACAACTGGCCAGCTGCATGTCCAAACAACTGGCCAGCTGCATTTCCAAACAACTGGCCAGCTGCATGTCCAAACAACTGGCCAACTGCATGTCCAAACAACTGGCCAGCTGCATGTCCAAACAACTGGCCAGCTGCATGTCCAAACAACTGGCCAGCTGCATGTTCAAACAACTGGCCAGCTGCATGTTCAAACAACTGGCCAGCTGCATTTCCAAATTCATTTAAAATACAGTGTTCATAAAGTATTCAGACCCCTTGACTTTTCCCCAAAAATGTTTACGTTACAGCCTTATTCGACAAATGATTAAATCGTTTCCCCCCATCAGTCTACACACAATACCTCATAATGACAAAGCAAAAACATGTTTTTAGAAATGTTTGCAAATTAATAAAATGTAACTAACTGAAATGTCACATTTACATAAGTATTCAGACCCTTTACTCAGTACTTTGTTGAAACACCTTTGGCAGCAATTACAGCTTTGAGACTTCTTGGGTATGACGCTACAAGCTTGGCACACCTGAATTTGGGGAGTTTCTCCCATTCTTCTTTGCAGGTTGGATGGGGAGCGTTGCTGCACAGTTATTTTCAAGGCTCTCCAGAGATGTTCGATCGGGTTCAAGTCTGGGATCTGGCTGGGCCACTCAAGGACATTGAGACGTTTCCCGAAGCCATTCCTGACTGTTGTCTTGGCTGTGTGCTTAGGGTCGTTGTCCTGTTGGAAGGTGAACCTTTGGCCCATTCTGAGGTCCTGAGCGTTCTGGAGCAGGTTTTCATCAAGGATCTCTGTTCTTTGCTCCGTTCATCTTTCCCTCGATCCTGACTAGTCTCCTAGTCCCTGCCGCTGAAAAACATCCCCACAGCATGATGCTGTCACCAACATGTTTCACCGTAGGGATGGTGCCAGGTTTCGTCGAGTGATTTAAAGAGAATCTTGTTTCTCCTTGTCTGAGGGTTCTTTAGGTGCCTTTTGGCAAACTCCAAGCAGGCTGTCATATGCCTTTTACTGAGGAGTGGTATCCGTCTGGCCACTCTACCATAAAGGCCTGATTTATGGAGTGCTGCAGAGATGGTTGTCCTTCTGCAAAGTTCTCCCATCACCACAGAGGAACTCCGGAGCTCTGTTAGAGTGACCATCCTTACCTGACCTCCCCTGACCAAGGCCCTTCTCCCCCAATTGCTCAGTTTGGCTGGGCGGCCAAATCTAGGAAGAGCCTTGGTGGTTCCAAACTTCTCCCATTTACGAACGATTGAGGCCAATGTGTCCTTGGGGGCCTTCAATGATGCAGACATTTTTTGGTATCCTTCCCCAAATCTGTGCCTCGACACAATCTTGTCTCTGAGCTCTACGGAGAATTCCTTTGACTTCTTGGCTTGGTTTTTGCTCTGACATGCACTGTCAACTGTGGGACCTTATATAGACAGGTGTGTGCCTTTTGAAATCATGTCCAAGCAATTGAATTTACCACAGGTGGACTCCAATCAAGTTGTAGAAACATCTCAAGGATGATCAATGGAAACAGGATGCACCTGAGCTCAATTTTAAGTCTCATAGCAAAGGGTCTGAATACTTATGTAAATAAGGTATTTCAGTTTTCTATTCTTTATAAATTAGCAAACACTTCTAAAAACCTGTTTTCGCCTTGTCATTATGGGGTATTGTTTCCAGATTGATGAGGAACATTTTTTAAATCCATTTTAGAATAAAGCTGTAACATAACAAAATGTAGAACAAGGAAAGGGGTCTGAATACTTTCCGAATGCCCTGTAAACAGACAAACTAACATTCAAAATGTCTCTATTATTTTGGAACTGTTGTGAGTGTAACGTAAATGTGTCATTGTTTATTAGATACAGCATTTCACTTGCTTTGGCAATGTAAACATGTTTCCTATGCCTTCAGAGAGCAGGTAGGCACCACAAACCTAGTCCATGTCCCCTCCCCTGTCCTGTCCTTACCTTCCTGGTGAGGGGTACCTCAATGGGCACAGGGATCAGCTCTGCCAGCAGACATCCATAGAACGCCACCATAAACATCACAGGGTCACTGTTGGGGAACACTAGAGCAACCTAAAGAAAACACAGACATACTGTCAAAATCAACCTATAGGGTACATACTGTTACCATCTGTCTATAGGACACATACTGTCACCATCTGTCCCCTTCAACCTATAGGACACATACTGTCACCATCTGTCTATAGGACACATACGGTCACCATCTGTCTATAGGATACGTACTGTCACCGTCAACCTATAGGGTACATACTGTCACCATCTGTCCCCTTCAACCTATAGGACACATACTGTCACCATCTGTCTATAGGATACATACTGTCACCATCTGTCTATAGGATACATACTGTCACCATCTGTCTTTAGGACACATACTGTCACCGTCAACCTATAGGATACATACTGTCACCATCAACCTATAGGGTACATACTGTCACCATCTGTCTATAGGACACATACTGTCACCATCTGTCCCCTTCAACCTATAGGACACATACTGTCCCCTTCAACCTATAGGACACATACTGTCACCATCAACCTATAGGGTACATACTGTCACCATCAACCTATAGGGTACATACTGTCACCATCAACATATAGGGTACATACTGTCACCATCAACCTATAGTACACATACTGTCACCCTCTGTCTATAGGATACATACTGTCACCATCAACCTATAGGGTACATACTGTCACCATCAACCTATAGGGTACATACTGTCACCATCAACCTATAGTACACATACTGTCACCATCAACCTATAGTACACATACTGTCACCATCAACCTATAGGACACATACTGTCACCATCAACCTATAGGGTACATACTGTCACCATCAACCTATAGTACACATACTGTCACCATCAACCTATAGTACACATACTGTCAACATCAACCTATAGGACACATACTGTCACCATCAACCTATAGTACACATACTGTCAACATCAACCTATAGGACACATACTTTCACCATCAACCTGTAGGGTACATACTGTCCCCATCTGTCAACACCAACCTGTAGGACACATACTGTCACCATCAACCTTTAGGGTACATACTGTCCCCATCAACCTATAGGGTACATACTG
Organism: Oncorhynchus clarkii lewisi; assembly: GCF_045791955.1. NCBI lineage: Eukaryota > Metazoa > Chordata > Actinopteri > Salmoniformes > Salmonidae > Oncorhynchus > Oncorhynchus clarkii. The sequence continues at coordinate 53,374,238 of NC_092168.1, forward strand.
TCACCATCAACCTATAGGGTACATACTGTTCCCATCTGTCAACATCAACCTATAGGACACATACGGTCACCATCAACCTGTAGGGTACATAATGTCACCATCAACCTTTAGGGTACATCATGTCACCATCAACCTATAGGGTACATACTGTTCCCATCTGTCACCATCAACCTATAGGGTACATACTGTCCCCATCAACATATAGGGTACATACTGTCACCATCAACATATAGGGTACACACTGTCACCATCAACCTATAGGGTACATACTGTTGCCATCAACCTATAGGGTACATACTGTCCCCATCAACATATAGGGTACATACTGTCAACATCAACATATAGGGTACATACTGTCACCATCAACCTATAGGGTACATACTGTCACCATCAACCTATAGGGTACATACTGTCACCATCAACCTTTAGGATACATACTGTCACCATCAACCTATAGGACACATACTGTCACCATCAACCTATAGGACACATACTGTCAACATCAACCTATAGGATACATATTGTCACCATCTGTCTATAGGACACATACTGTCACCATCAACCTATAGGACATATACTGTCACCATCAACCTATAGTACACATACTGTCATCATCAACCTATAGTACACATACTGTCAACATCAACCTATAGGGTACATACTGTCACCATCTGTCTATAGGAACACACAACCACTGTGAAGATACAACTAATGCGACCTAAACTGTCAATAGCTGCTTTGACACAGTGACATACTGGCTAAAGGATTGGCTTTAAAACAGACAGAAGCTGCTTCGACATCTATAGGAGAGAAAAAGACCACTCACTCTATCTCCCGGCAGCAGTAGTGGCTCGTTCCTAGTGCTCAGTTTGTTCAGAAGCGTGAAGGCCAGTTTCTGGCTGCGTGTCCACAGCTTGCCGTAGGTAAGAGTGTACACTGGTTTACCAGCGTTGTCCAGGGCAGTGAGACAGGGGCTCCTGGGCTGGGTGATGCCCCAGCGCTGGAGGGAGGCCAGCAGGGAAGGAGGCCAGTTGGTCACTACACCCAGAGGCTCGCCTGCTAGAGGGGACATCTGGTTCCCCTCCGCCTTGGGCTGGTTAGGGTCCGGCTGCTGAACTAAAGAATTAACATGTTTTAATACTTTATCCAAGGTGAAAGAAGCTTACAGCATCCCTAACCCCCAGCATATCCATGTTCGAACAGAGAACAGAGAGAGATGGAGGAAGGCGAGAGAGAGAGGAAGGAGAGAGATGGAGGAGAGAGATGGAGGAGAGAGAGATGGAGGAAAGAGACAGAGCAGAGAGATGGAAGAGAGAGACAGACTTGTACATTTCCTCATGAAAAACAATGTACTGAGCAAACATCAAATTGGCTTGTTACCAAATTACCATACGACAGACCATGTATTCACCCTGCACACCCTAATTGACAAACAAGCAAACCAAAACAAAGGAAAAGTCTTCTCATGCTTTGTTGAATCAATTTGGCATGAAGGGTCTGCTATATAAATTGATGGAAAGTGGTGTTGGGAAAAAACGTACAACATTATAAAATCCATGTACACAAACACACATTTCTTTCCAAGGGTCGTGGGGTGGAACAGGGATGCAGCTTGAGAACTAGAACAGTCTGCAGCACCTGGCCTCATCCAACTAGAATCAGTAGAACAGTCTACTGTTTGCTGATGTTCTGGTGCTTCTTTCCCCAAGCACCTAGATCTTCTGTACAGATTGTCAGACTTGGGCCCTGGCAAAAAATCTCAGTAAGACAAAAATATTGTATTCCAAAAAAGGTCCAGTCGCAAGACCACAAATACAAATCTGCTATTTTCATGGCACCACTCCACCAGGGCCCTCACCTCCTCCCTGTAGGCTATCTCGTCATTGTTGGTAATCAGGCCCACTACTGTTGTGTCGTCGGAAACCTGATGATTGAGCTGGAGGAGCATGTGGCCGCACAGTCATGGGTAGACAGGGAGTACAGGAGGGGGCTGAGCACTCACCCTTGTGGGGCCCCTGTGTTGAGGATCAGTGAAGTGGAGGTGTTGTTTCCTACCTTCACCACCTGGGGGCGGCCCGTCAGGAAGACCAGGACCCAGTTGCACAGGGAGGGTTGCACAGATCCAGGGTCCCAAGCTTAATGTGGAGCTTTGAGGGTACTATGGTGTCGAAGGCTGAGCTACAGTCAATGAACAGCATTCTTATGTAGGTATTCCTCTTGTCCAGATGGGATAGGGCAGTTTGCAGTGCGATGGTGATTGCATCGTCTGTGGATCTATTGGGGCGATATGCAAACTGAAGTGGGTCTAGGGTGACAGGTAGGGTGGAGGGGATATTATACTTAACTAGTCTCTCAAAGCATATGACAGAAGTGAGTGCTACGGGGCTAGAGTCATTTTGTTCAGTTACATTTGCCTTCTTGGGTACAGCAACAATAGTGGACACCTTGAAGCAAGTTGGGACAACAGACTGGGATAGGGAGAGATTGAAAACACGTTGGCCACGTAGAGAGTCCACAGTCCTTGGGAGCGGGCGGTGGCACTGTGTGATCCTCAAAGCGGGCATGTCTGAGCCATTGAATTGCGACTCCACTTTGTCTCTGTTCTGACATTTTGCCTATTTGATTGCCTTACAGAGATTATAACTACAAGATTTGTATCCGTGTGATCAAAACAATCTTGAAGCATGGGTTCCGATTGGTCAAACCAGCGTTGAATAGACCTTAGCACGGGTACTTCCTGTTTGGGTTTCTGCCTATAGGAAAGGAGGAGCAAAATGGAGTCGTCATCTGATTTTTCGAAGGGCGGGGGAGGGCCTTGTAGGCATTTCGAAAGGGGGAGTAGCAGTGGTCAAGTGTTTAACCAGACTGAGTACTACAGTCAATGTGTTGATAGAACTTCGGTATCGATTTTCTTAGGATATGTGGTTTCCAGTTTATATAAAGCTCACCATTATGGACTCTTCATCCCTGAGAAAGCCCTAAAGGCTGAGCTTTTGGTGCAAGTCAGGGAGGGTTTAGTGAAGAAATACATTTTCTAGTTGAAAGATGACGAGGGGGAGGCTTCAAGAGAGGAGACGGCTAGACCTTCCAATGCCAAGTCGAAGGACAGGGCGGAGGAAGGGGATGCCCGTAACCCCCTGTAATTTGGTTAGTGCACCAGGTGGTGCTAGTTAGGTAAGTAGTGGGTAGGCAGGTAAGGTAGGAGGGGGGGCTTTGATATTTACTTTCTTTGCTTTGGTTCCGTCCAGACCCTTTTCCCCATATTACCGTGTGAAGGAATAAATTCCATGTGAACGGTACCACTCTCTCTGCCTTTGTCATCCTTACTCGCACCTACAGTCCCATACCTCTTTCGCTCCACAGGGAGTTGAGTTGTAGCAGGGTGTTGCATTCCCTCTTCCTAGAGGCGTACGTAACCATGGCCCATGCACCACCACTTGGCCCAGCTCTAGTCTCCTCTCCCCCAGTATCCCCTCCAGTAGCCTGCCTCAGAGCAGAGTTAACCCCAGCCTCTGCCCCATGTGTCCCAGCCCCTGCTGCCTGCTGGTTGCGTTTGTCTGCACGATCTCCCCGTCTCTGGACCTTACGTGGGCAGGTAAACTTCTTGTGCCCAAAGTCCCCACACTCAAAACACTGCAAACTATCTGTGCTAGCAAACACAGCGTACCACCCCTCCCCCTGCTTAACCCCAGAAACACCCTTCCCCCTGCTTAACCCCGCGTACCACCCCTACCCCCTGCTTAACCCCGCGCACCACCCCTACCCCCTGCTTAACCCCGCGTACCACCCCTCCCCCTGCTTAACCCCACGTACCACCCCTCCCCATGCTTAACCACGCGCACCACCCCTACCCCCTGCTTAACCCCGCGTACCACCCCTCCCCCTGCTTAACCCCACGTACCACCCCTCCCCATGCTTAACCCCGCGCACCACCCCTACCCCCTGCTTAACCCCGCGTACCACCCCTCCCCCTGCTTAACCCCAAGTACCACCCTTCCCACTGCTTAACCCGCGTACCATCCCCCCCTGCTTAACCCCGCGGACCATCCCCCCATGTACCACCCCTACCACTGCTTAACCCCGCATACCACCACTCCCCCTGCTTAACCCGCCTTACCAGCCCCCGCCCTGCACCACCCCTTCCCATGTACCACCCCTACCCCTGCTTAACCCCGTGTACCATCCCTCCCCCTGCTTAAACCTGCGTACCATCCCTCTCCATGTACCACCCATCCCCCCTGCTTAACCCCCTTACCAGCCATCAGCCCTGCACCACCCCTTCCCATGTACCACACCTACCCCTGCTTATCCCCGTGTACCATCCCTCCCCCTGCTTAACCCCGTATACCATCCCTCCCCCTGCTTAACCCAGCGTACCATCCCTCTCCATGTACCACCCATTCCCCTGCTTAACCCCCCTTACCAGCCCTCGCCCTGCACCACCCCTCCCCATGTACCACCCCTACCCCTGCTTAACCCTGCGTACCATCCCTCTCCATGTACCACCCCTACCACTGCTTAACCCGCGTACCACCCCTCCCCCTGCTTAACCCCGCGTACCACCCCTCCCCTGCTTAACCCTGCGAACCATCCCTCCCCATGTACCATCACGCCCCCTGCTTAACCCCACGTACCATCCCTCTCCATGTGCCACCCCTCCCCAAGCTTAACCACACTTCCCACCCCTCCCCCTGCTTAACCCCGCGTGCCACCCCTCCCCCTGCTTAACCCCGCGTGCCACCCCTCCCCCTGCTTAACCCCGCATGCCATCCCTCCCCCTGCTTAACCCCTACCACTGCTTAACCCCGCGTACCACCCCTCCCCCTGCTTAACCCCGAGTACCACCCTTCCCCCTGCTTAACCCCCTGCACCACCCCTCCCCCTGCTTAACCCCCTGCACCACCCCTCCCCCTGCTTAACCCCCTGCACCACCCCTCCCCCTGCTTAACCTCGCCTACCATCCCTCCCCATGTACCACCCCTCCCCCTGCTTAACCCCGCGTACCGCCCCTGCTTAACCCCGCGTACCACCTCTGCTTAACCCCGCTACCACCCCTGCTTAACCCCGCGTACCACCCCTGCTTAACCCCGCGTACCACCCCTGCTTAACCCCGCGTACCACCCCTGCTTAACCCCGCGTACCATCCCTCCTCCTGCTTAACCCGGTGCACCACCCCTCTCCATGTACCACCCATCCCCCTGCTTAACCCCCTTACCAGCCCTCGCCCTGCACCACCCCTACCCCTGCTTAACCCCTCCCCCTGCTTAACCCGCGTACCACCCCTCCCCCTGCTTAACCCCGCGTACCACCCCTCCCCCTGCTTAACCCCGCGTACCACCCCTCTCCATCGTAACCCTGCGAACCATCCCTCGCCATGTACCAGCCCTCGCCCTGCTTAACCCCGCGTACCATTCCTCTCCATGTGCCACCCCTCCCCCTGCTTAACCCCACTTCCCACCCCTCGCCCTGCTTAACCCCGTGTACCATCCCCCCCTGCTGAACCCCGCGTACCATCCCTCCCCATGTACCACCCCTACTTAACCCCGCGTACCATCCCTCCTCCTGCTTAACCCGGCGCACCACCCCTCTCCATGTACCACCCATTCCCCTGCTTAACCCCCTTACCAGCCCTCGCCCTGCACCACCCCTACCCCTGCTTAACCCCGCGTACCATCCCTCTCCATGTACCACCCCTCCCCCTGCTTAACCCGCATACCACCCCTCCCCCTGCTTAACCCCGCGTGACACCCCTCCCCCTGCTTAACCCCTACCACTGCTTAACCCCGCGTACCACCCCTCCCCCTGCTTAACCCCGAGTACCACCCCTCCCCCTGCTTAACCCCCTGCACCACCCCTCCCCCTGCTTAACCCCCTGCACCACCCCTCCCCCTGCACCACCCCTCCACCTGCTTAACCTCGCCTACCATCCCTCCCCATGTACCACCCCTCCCCCTGCTTAACCCCGCGTACCACCCCTGCTTAACCCGGCGCACCACCCCTCTCCATGTACCACCCATCCCCCTGCTTAACCCCCTGCACCACCCCTCCCCCTGCTTAACCCCCTGCACCACCCCTCCCCCTGCTTAACCCCCTGCACCACCCCTCCCCCTGCTTAACCCCGCGTACCACCCCTGCTTAACCCCGCGTACCATCCCTCCTCCTGCTTAACCCCGCGTACCATCCCTCTCCATGTACCACCCCTCCCCCTGCTTAACCCGCGTACCACCCCTCCCCCTGCTTAACCCTGCGAACCATCCCTCCCTAAGTACCATCACTCCCCCTGCTTAACCCCACGTACCATCCCTCTCCATGTGCCACCCCTCCCCAAGCTTAACCACACTTCCCACCCCTCGCCCTGCTGAACCCTGCGTGTCACCCCTCCCCCTGCTTAACCCCGCGTGCCACCCCTCCCCCTGCTTAACCCCGCGTGTCACCCCTCCCCCTGCTTAACCCCGCGTGCCACCCCTCCCCCTGCTTAACCCCGCGTGCCACCCCTCCCCCTGCTTAACCCCGCGTGCCATCCCTCCCCCTGCTTAACCCCGCGTTACACCCCTCCCCATGTACCACCCCTACCACTGCTAAACCCCGCGTACCACCCCTCCCCCTGCTTAACCCCGAGTACCACCCTTCCCCCTGCTTAACCCCTGCACCACCCCTCCCCCTGCTTAACCCCCTGCACCACCCCTCCCCCTGCTTAACCTTGCGTACCATCCCTCCCCATGTACCACCCCTCCCCCTGCTTAACCCGCGTACCACCCCTCCCCCTGCTTAACCCTGCGAACCATCCCTCCCCATGTACCATCACTCCCCCTGCTTAACCCCACGTACCATCCCTCTCCATGTGCCACCCCTCCCCAAGCTTAACCACACTTCCCACCCCTTGCCCTGCTGAACCCTGCGTGCCACCCCTCCCCCTGCTTAACCCCGCGTGCCACCCCTCCCCCTGCATAACCCCGCGTGCCACCCCTCCCCCTGCTTAACCCCGCGTGCCACCCCTCACCCTGCTTAACCCCGCGTGCCATCCCTCCCCCTGCTTAACCCCGCGTGACACCCCTCCCCATGTACCACCCCTACCACTGCTAAACCCCGCGTACCACCCCTCCCCCTGCTTAACCCCGAGTACCACCCTTCCCCCTGCTTAACCCCCCTGCACCACCCCTCCCCCTGCTTAACCCCCTGCACCACCCCTCCCCCTGCTTAACCCCGCGTACCACCCCTGCTTAACCCCGCGTACCATCCCTCCTCCTGCTTAACCCGGTGCACCACCCCTCTCCATGTACCACCCATCCCCCTGCTTAACCCCCTTACCAGCCCTCTCCATGTACCACCCCTCCCCCTGCTTAACCCGCGTACCACCCCTCCCCCTGCTTAACCCCGCGTACCACCCCTCTCCATCGTAACCCTGCGAACCATCCCTCCCCATGTACCAGCCCTCGCCCTGCTTAACCCCGCGTACCATTCCTCTCCATGTGCCACCCCTCCCCCTGCTTAACCCCACTTCCCACCCCTCGCCCTGCTTAACCCCGTGTACCATCCCCCCCTGCTGAACCCCGCGTACCATCCCTCCCCATGTACCACCCCTACTTAACCCCGCGTACCACCCCTCCCCCTGCTTAACCCCGAGTACCACCCTTCCCCCTGCTTAACCCCCCTGCACCACCCCTCCCCCTGCTTAACCCCCTGCACCACCCCTCCCCCTGCTTAACCCCGCGTACCACCCCTGCTTAACCCCGCGTACCATCCCTCCTCCTGCTTAACCCGGTGCACCACCCCTCTCCATGTACCACCCATCCCCCTGCTTAACCCCCTTACCAGCCCTCCCCATGTACCACCCCTCCCCCTGCTTAACCCGCGTACCACCCCTCCCCCTGCTTAACCCCGCGTACCACCCCTCTCCATCGTAACCCTGCGAACCATCCCTCCCCATGTACCAGCCCTCGCCCTGCTTAACCCCGCGTACCATTCCTCTCCATGTGCCACCCCTCCCCCTGCTTAACCCCGTGTACCATCCCCCCCTGCTGAACCCCACGTACCATCCCTCCCCATGTACCACCCCTACTTAACCCCGCGTACCATCCCTCCTCCTGCTTAACCCGGCGCACCACCCCTCTCCATGTACCACCCATCCCCCTGCTTAACCCCACTTCCCAAACCTCGCCCTGCTTAACCCCGTGTACCATCCCCCCCGCTGAACCCCGCGTACCATCCCTCCCCATGTACCACCCCTACTTAACCCCGCGTACCATCCCTCCGCCTGCTGAACCCAGCCTACCATCCCTATCCGTTTAACCCCGCACACCACCCCTCCCCCTGCTTAACCCCGCGTACCACCCCTCCCCCTGCTTAACCACACGTACCACCCCTCCCCATGTACCACCCCTACCCCTGCTTAACCCCGAGTACCACCCCTCCCCCTGCTTAACCCCGCGTACCACCCCTCCCCCTGCTTAACCCTGCGTACCACCCCTCCCCATGTACCACCCATACCCCTGCTTAACCTCGCATACCACCCCTACCACTGCTTAACCCCGCATACCACCCCTACCACTGCTTAACCCCGCATACCACCCCTACCACTGCTTAACCCCGCATACCACCCCTCCCCCTGCTTAACCCCCCTTACCAGCCCTCGCCCTGCACCACCCCTTCCCATGTACCACCCCTACCCCTGCTTATCCCCGTGTACCATCCCTCCCCCTGCTTAACCCCGTGTACCATCCCTCCCCCTGCTTAACCCCGCGTACCACCCCTACCCCTGCTTAACCTCGCGTACCACCCCTCCCCGCGTACCACCCCTACCACTGCTCAACCTCGCATACCACCATTCCCCCTGCTTAACCCCCCTTACCAGCCCTCGCCCTGCACCACCCCGTCCCATGTACCACCCCTACCCCTGCTTATCCCCGAGTACCATCCCTCCCCCTGCTTAACCCCGCGTACCACCCCTACCCCTGCGTACCACCCCTCCCCGCGTACCACCCCTACCACTGCTTAACCCCGCATACCACCATTCCCCCTGCTTAACCCCCCTTACCAGCCCTCGCCCTGCACCACCCCTTCCCATGTACCACCCCTACCCCTGCTTATCCCCGTGTACCATCCCTCCCCCTGCTTAACCCCGCGTACCATCCCTCTCCATGTACCACCCATCCCCCCTGCTTAACCCCCTTACCAGCCCTCGCCCTGCACCACCCCTACCCCTGCTTATCCCCGTGTACCATCCCTCCCCCTGCTTAACCCCGTGTACCATCCCTCCCCCTGCTTAACCCCGCCACCCCTCCCCATGTACCACACCTTAACCCAGTGTACCATCCCTCCCCCTGCTTAACCCCGTGTACCATCCCTCGCCATGTACCTCCCCCTGCTTAACCCCGCGCACCACCCCTCCCCATGTACCATCCCTCCCGCTGCTTAACCCCACGTACCATCCCTCCCGCTGCTTAACCCCGTGTACCATCCCTCCCCATGTACCATCCCTCCCGCTGCTTAACCCCACGTACCATCCCTCCCGCTGCTTAACCCCGCGTACCATCCCTCCCCTTGCTTAACCCCGCGTACCATCCCTCCCCATGTACCACCCCTTACCCCTGCTTAACCCCGTGTACCATCCCTCCCCATGTACCATCCCTCCCCATGTACCACCCCTACTTAACCCCGCGTACCATCCCTACCCTTGCTTAACCCCGCGTACCATCCCTCCCCATGTACTACCCCTGCTTAACCCCGCGTACCATCCCTCCCCCTGCACCACCCCTACCCCTGCTTAACCCTGCGCACCATTATACGACTATTTCTCTCTATACGTTTTGTATTTCATATACCTTTGACTATTGGATGTTCTTATAGTCACTTTAATATTGCCAGTGTAACGGTATAGCTTCCGTCCCTCTCCTCGCTCCTACCTGGGCTCGAACCAGGAACACATTGACAACAGCCACCCTCGAAGCAGCGTTACCCATCGCTCCACAAAAGGCGCGGCCCTTGCAGATGAAGAGGAACAACTACTCCAAGTCTCAGAGCGAGTGACATTTGAAACGATATTAGCACGCACCCCGCTAACTATCTAGCCATTTCACATCGGTTACACCAGCCTAATCTCGGGAGTTGATAGGCTTGAAGTCAAACAGTGCAATGCTTGAAGCATTCCGAAGAGCTGCTGGCAAAACGCACGAAAGTGCTGTTTGAATGAATGCTTATGAGCCTGCTGGTGACTACCATCGCTCAGTCAAACTGCTCTATCAAATCATAGACAACATAGACATAATAACACACAGCAATACGAGCCTTAGGTCATTAATATAGTCGAATCCGGAAACTATCATCTCGAAAACAAAACGTTTATTCTTTCAGTGAATTACAGAACCGTTCGGTATTTTATCTAACGGGTGGCATCCATAAGTCTAAATATTTGTGTTACATTGCACAACCTTCAATGTCATGTCATATTTGCCAGAATTTTACGTAATTTAGTTCGCAACGAGCCAGGCAGCCCAAACTGTTGCATATACCCGGACTCTGTGTGCAATGAATGCAAGAGAAGTGCCACAATTTCCCTAGTTTAATATTGCCTGCTAACATGAATTTATTTTAACTAAATATGCAGGTTTAAAAAAAAATATACTTCTGTGTATTGATTTTAAGAAAGGCATTGATGTTTATGATTAGGTACATTAATGCAACGCTTTTGTTAAATCATCCAGTTTGGTGAAGTTGGCTGACTTTGTTAGGAAGAAATAGTCTTCACACAGTTCGCAACGAACCAGGTGGCCCAAACTGCAGCATATACCCTGACTCTGTTGCAAGAGTGACACATTTTCCCTAGTTAAAAGAAATTCATGTTAGCAGGCTATATTAACTAAATATGCAGGTTTAAAAACATATACTTGTGTATTGATTTTAAGAAAGGCATTCATGTTTATGATTAGGTACACGTTGGAACAACGACAGTCCTTTTTCGCGAATGTGCACCACATCGATTATATGCAACACCGCAGGACACGCTAGATAAACTAGTAATATCAACCATGTGTAGTTAACTAGTGATTATGATTGATTGATTGTTTTTATAAGATAAGTTTAATGCTAGCTAACAACTTACCTTGGCTTACTGCATTCGCGTAAAATGCATTCGCGCAGGTGGTTAGAGCGTTGGACTAGTTAACCGTGACTTGCCTAGTTAAATAAAGGTGTAAAAAATAATAATAAATTAGGCCAAATCGGTGTCCAAAAATACCGATTTTCGATTGTTATGAAAACTTGAAATCGGCGATTCCGATTAATCGGTCGACCTCTAAAACCAACCCCAACACACATCTCACTAAACTGTGTCTAAAGTGTCTATGTTCCGCTCCCACCTGTTTACCGGCCATGAGCAAAACATTGACACCATTCTCCCCGGAACGCACCTGAAGCCATTCCGAAGTGACAGTTATTCTTCCCTAATCGGCTGAGACGCCATCGCGGCCACCACGCCTCCCAACCTCAATCAAACTACCCTTCTAGTCAGCACTGCCCTCCCTGCATCCTGTCCACTCCCTTAACAACCCCTGGTTGTCCATGTAAGGGGTAAGCGCTTTCCTGGAAACGTTCAACTGGACTCTATATAAACAGAGGTGTAGAAACAGCTTTGATTTCCATGAGTAGAGATCTGCAACTTACCATCTACAAGCTCCTCGAAGTCATCAATGAAGAACTCTCTAAGTGACGGTCTCTTAGGTCTCTTCAGAGTGTTGAGAAGCTGCTGGATCTTAGAGGACACTCTGCTGTTCACTGGGACACCTAGAGGCAGGGGGGGAGAGACATTGAGAAACCTATCCAACCAAAAAACATAGAGACCCAGAAAACCTGAGTCTACGCATTCACTATGGTGAATCACTAAAATGATACAGAAATATACTACGGAAAAAGGTACAGCATGTCAGAAATCAGCTCAATGTAATTGAAGAATCCACTTCTGGGAAAATGATTTAAAAAAACTAACAAAAACACGAAGAGTTATCTATCCAAAACGGAGATGTATGGATAAACCACTTCTCCAATCTTTTTGATCCGATAACAAAGAACAGCAAAACCATATACATGATATCAAATACAAATCTTAGAATCAACAATTAAAAGACAACCAGAAGCCACTGGATTATCCCATTACATTGAATGAACTACAGGACAAAATAAAAACACTCCAACCCAAAAAGGCCTGTGGTGTTGATGGTATCCTCAATGAAATGATAAAATATACAGACAACAAATTCCAATTGGCTATATGTAAACTCTCACATCATCCTTAGCCCTGGGATCTTCACCAATATTTGGAACCAAGGACTGATCACCCCAAACCACAAAAGTGGAGACAAATTTGACCCCAATAACTACCGTGGGAAATGTGTCAACAGCAACCTTGGAAAAATCTGCCGCATTATCATTACCAGCAGACTAGTTCATTTCCTCAGAAAAAAACAATGTACTGACCAAATGTCAAATGGACTTTTTACCAAATTATCGTACGAAAGACCACGTATTCACCCTGCACACCCTAATTGACAAACAAACAAAAACAAAGTCAAAGTCTTCTCATTAATTGTTGATTTCAAAAAAGCCTTTGACTCAATTTGGCATGAGGGTCTGCTATACAAATTGATGGAAAGTGGTGTTGGGGAAAAACATAACATTATAAAATCCATGTACACAAACAACAAGTGTGCGGTTAAAATGGGCAAAAAAACACATTTATTTTCACAGGGCCGTGGGGTGAGACAGGGATGCAGGTTATGCCCCACCCTCTTCAACATATATATCAACAAATTGGCGAGGGCACTAGAACAGTCTCCAGCACCCGGCCTCACCCTACTAGAATCTGAAGTCAAATGTCTACTGTTTGCTGATGATCTGGTGCTTCTGTCACCAACCAAGAAGGGCCTACAGCAGCACCTAGATATTCTGCACAGATTCTGTCAGACCTGGGCCCTGACAGTAAATCTCAGTAAGACAAAAATAATGGTGTTCTAAAAAAGGTCCAGTCTCCAGGGCAACAAATACAAATACCATCTAGAAACTGTTGCCCTAGAGCACACAAAAAACTATACATACCATGGCCTAAACATCAGCGCCACAGGTAACTTCCACTAAGCTGTAAACGATCTGAGAGACAAGGCAAGAAGGGCATTCTATGCGATCAAAAGGAACATTTTATTTGGCTTACCAATTAGGATCTGGATAAAAATACTTGATTCCGGTATAGAACCCATTGCCATTTATGGTTGTGAGGTTTGGGGTCCGCTCACCAACCAATAATTCACAAAATGGGATGCAGACCAAATTGAGACTCTGCATGCAGAATTCAGCCAAATATCCTCTGTGTACAACGTAGAACACCAAATAATGCAGAGCAGAATTAAGCCGATACCGCTAATGATCAAAATCCAGAAAAGAGCAGTTAAATTCTACAACACACCTAAAAAGGAAGTGATTCCCAAACCTTCGATAACAAACAATCACCTACAGAGAGATGAACCTGGAGAAGAGTCCCCTAAGCAAGCTGGTCCTCGGGCACTGTTCACAAACAGACCCCCACAGAGCCCTAAAACAGCAAGACAATTAGACCCAACTAAATCATGAGAAAACAAAAAGATAATTACTTGACACATTGGAAAGAATTTACCAAAAAAACTGAGCAAACTAGAATGCTATTTGGCCCTAAAGAGACCGTACACAGTGGCAGAAAACCTGACCACTGTGACTGAGCCAAACTTAAGGAAAGCTTTGGCTATGTACAGACTCAGTGAGCATAGCCTTGCTATTGAGTGAGGTATATCCTTGCTATTGAGTGAGGCCGACGTAGGCAGACCTGGCTCTCAAGAGAAGACAGGCTATGTGCACACTGCCTACAAAATTAGGTGGAAACTGAGCTGCACTTCCTAACCTCCTGCCAAATGTATGACCATATCAGAGACACATATTTCCTTCAGATTACACAGATCCACAGAATTAGAAAACAAAGCCGATGTTGATAAACTCCCATATCTATTGGGTGAAATACCACAGTGTTCCATCACAGCAGCAAGATTTGTGACCTGTTGCCACAAGAAAAGGTCAACCAGTGAATAACAAACACCATTGTAAATACAACCCATATTTATGTTTATTTATTTTCCCTTTAGTACTTTAACTATTTGCACATCATTACAACACTGTGTATATATACAAAATATGACATTTGTCATGTCTTTATTCTTTTGGAACTTCTGCGTGTGTAATGTTTACTGTTCATTTTTATTGTTTATTATCTACCTCAGTTGCTTTGGCAATGTTAATATATGTTTCCCATGCCAATAAAGCCCTTAAATTGAATTTAGAAAGAAAGAAAAGGAGAGAAAGTAAGAAAAAGAGAAAGTGAGAGAAACAGAGAGAGATACTCTCAACCAGCTTCACCAGACCCCTCTAGTCCCTAGCCCCAGACCTTCGTCTCCAGACACCTCTCATTTCCTCATCAAGCAGCTCAGAGCAGCACTGGGCACACCAGGGTCACACAACACAGACCAATTCAAAAAACACCACAACATGTAATCTGATGTTTACCCACATAGCTTCATTTGTCACTAAGCTTTCTCTTCAATAAAACATGTATCATTAAAGCAGCCCCTCTAATATAACAGCAGCAACATGGTGTTCAATACAGCACGCCCACTATCAGATTGAGACGCCTGTCATTAATACTAATCATGATTTTAAAAAACACACAAAAACTACTGCTAGTCCACCTAAACCTTCTAGAACATGCTGATTCATGTATCCTTATATTACCTACATTGAATACATAGCATGTTAATTGAATCTGCTTGGACCAATGCCAAACACCTGTCCAACGTCCTCTGGGTGGCAGATGGCTATCATAGATCAGAACGATGAGCTATACATCAGCAGAGTGCACTTCTATAAAACAAGACATTGCTTCTTCCGTGCAAATGTTGCTGATCAGTACAATAAAATAGGTCCTACATGGAAGGGAAACCGATTGTTATCTGTGGCCCCATGAAACCAGCTAAAACAACATCAATAAGTCAATGTATGCACACACTACTATTAAATATGCATTCACCTGTATTGTGGATAAGGCTGCATCTTGATTTTCCAAGAGTATCAAGAGATTAGCCATTCAAATCAATTTCTACCATTATCTATTTATGTAGTTAGATTGTTTATACCAAAATATAATTAATTAATACATGTCTGTATCTGAAAAAAGTACAAAAACTGTCAAATGTAATGATGACATTGAACTCAGAAGATATCCAATGACTGAACAGCTGTAGCTGAGTTTATTATTCTGTAACGTTGGCTAATACGCCTTGTTTTCTAGCCGTGGTTTCTGTAGCTGAGTTTATTATTCTGTAACGTTGGCCATCTGTCTCCGGGGACACCGGCTATCTGTCTCCGGGGACACCGTTCATCGGTCACCCCTCTAAATGACCTCTATCACAACTCAGGAACTGACCCTTACCCATCCCAGCACACTATTGTAAATCAACTGCAGGTACATTCCATGTTTCAAATGAAAATCCTCTCTCTCCACTAGTGAATGAAATCAGTCACATGTTAACATGAGTAGAGTGAAGCAGAGGTTTACAGGAGGATGTTGGTACTGCTGAGTGGATAGATAGGTCTCTTACTGAGCTCTCATTGACTGAGATGTTGCCATGGCTACCCGGGTTGACAGTGGGACTCACCATCGGCGGTTTCCATGACGCTGGAGTGGTTGTACCCCCTGGGGACCACCTTCACCGACGCCACCGGGGGTCTGTCTCTGTCCGCATGCAGCGAGTGTTCCAATAGGCCAGTCACGTCTGGGGGGGCGGAGTGGTTATCTGTGTGGAGGTCAGAAGTCAAAGGCTGCTGGGACTAGTTAGGGTCAAACACTTTCATGTGATTTAATTCTAAGGCCTATTATGAGATTACATTCAGTCATTCAACACTTTAGTGCGCTCCTAAACACTATAGACCTGACAGGACTGGACTAGCTGAGAACTTAATATTTAGAACTTCACAGTCAAATCTATCATTTCTCTCAAGGGTATTATTGAGTGTTGATAGATGGCATCTAACCTCTTCATGGTGAGGAACGGCAAAAACTGAAGCCTGTGTTCTAGACTAGATGGAACAGGATTAACTGAAGCCAGTATTCTAGACTAGATGGAACAGGATTAACTGAAGCCAGTATTCTAGACTAGATGGAACAGGATTAACTGAAGCCAGAGTTCTGGACTAGATGGAACAGGATTAACTGAAGCCAGTGTACTAGACTCGATGGTCACGTCTGACCATTTATTTTAAGGATTATCTCATTGGCAAAGTGGGCAGCTTTAGGCAGGAAATGCCAACAAACAGCGAGTCATCGTATTTATATATTTTTTTAAACGAATGAAAGAAAAGCATTGGAAGTTACAGTTTTGTAAAGTTAGTGTGGGAGAGGTGGACAAATGATTGTTATCGATCAATAATGACAAATCTCCTGGCATTGACAACTTAGATGGAAAGCTGCTGAGGATGATGGCTGACTCTATAGCCACTCCTATCTGTCATATCTTTAATCTGAGTCTAGAGGATAGTCTGTCCTCATCCCTGGAACCAGCCTTTACTGGTTCTAACAGCAGACCTATCAGCTTGCTTCCAACTCTTAGAAAACTGTTGGAAAAAATGGTGTTCGACCAAATACAATGCTATTTCTCTAAACAAATGAACAGACTTTCAGCATGCTTATAGAGAAGGGCACTCAACATGTACTGCACTGACACAAATGACTGTTGATTGGTTGAACGAAATTGATAAGAAGATTGTGGGAGCTGTACTGTTAGATTTCAGTGCAGCCTGTGATATTATTGACCATAAATGGTTGTTGAGGAAACGTATGTGTAATGGCTCTTCAACCTCTGCCATATCATGGATTGAGAGATACCTAATAGAACAGAGGGTTTTCTTCAATTTTAGCTTCTCTAATGTTAAACATGTAAAGTCAACTGACATCTACTCCTGAGGTGCTGACCTGTTGCATCCTCGACAACCAATGTGATTATTATTATTTGATCCTGCTGGTCATCTATGAACATTTGAACATCTTGGCCAAGTTCTGTTAGAATCTCCACCCGGCACAGCCAGAAGAAGACTGGCTACACCTCATAGCCTGGTCCCTCTACCCGGCACAGCTAGAAGAGGACTGGCCACCCCTCATAGCCTGGTCCCTCTCTAGGTTTCTTCCTCGGTTCTGGCGTTTCTAGGGAGTTTTTCCTAGCCACCTAGGCGAGGAAACCCCCACCTTGCTGTTTGGGGTTTTAGGCTGAGATTCTGTACAGCATTTTGTGCTATCAGCTGATGTAAGGGCTTTATAAATAAATTTGATTGATTGAAGTGATTAGTAATCAGTCTCTCAAAACGAACAAATTAAAACGAAACGTCCTGACCAAACATCCACACCATGACGGTAAACCCAGGAACTTCTTTCAGGAAACGAGTCAGCTAGCAAGGCACTGTTGTCATTTTATAATAGGTGATGATGACACTTGTAAGCAGAAATAATGGATTACCATCGCTTAGTAGTCGATGTGAGTTTCTTTCAAGCAATTCCCTGACACATCTAATAGCTAGCTAGCTAGCAAACGTCAGCCAAAGCAAGGCAACTAGCTACGAATTGTGCAACCTTCAGTAACTGCACATCTCACTGTAGAAATGATCAGGCCTACTGCACATCTCACTGTAGAAATGACCAGGCCTACTGCACATCTCACTGTAGAAATGACCACGCCTACTGCACATCTCACTGTAGAAATGATCCGGCCTACTGTACATCTCACTGTAGAAATGACCCGGCCTACTTCACATCTCACTGTAGAAATTATCGGGCCTACTGCACATCTCACTGTAGAAATGATCGGGCCTACTGCACATCTTACTGTAGAAATGATCGGGCCTACTGCACATCTCACTGTACAAATGACCAGGCCTACTGCACATCTCACTGTAGAAATGACCGGGCCTACTGCACATCTCACTGTAGAAATGATCGGGCCTACTGCACATCTCACTGTAGAAATGACCGGGCCTACAGCACATCTCACTGTACAAATGACCGGGCCTACTGCACATCTCACTGTAGAAATCACCACGCCTACTGCACATCTCACTGTAGAAATGATCCGGCCTACTGTACATCTCACTGTAGAAATGACCCGGCCTACTTCACATCTCACTGTAGAAATGATCGGGCCTACTGCACATCTCACTGTAGAAATGATCGGGCCTACTGCACATCTCACTGTAGAAATGATCGGGCCTACTGCACATCTCACTGTACAAATGACCAGGCCTACTGCACATCTCACTGTAGAAATGACCGGGCCTACAGCACATCTCACTGTACAAATGACCGGGCCTACTGCACATCTCACTGTAGAAATGACCAGGCCTACTGCACATCTCACTGTAGAAATGACCGGGCCTACTGCACATATCACTGTAGAAATGACCGGGCCTACTGCACATCTCACTGTAGAAATGATCAGGCCTACTGCACATCTCACTAGAAATGATCAGGCCTACTGCACATCTCACTGTAGAAATTATCAGGCCTACTGCACATCTCACTGTAGAAATGATTAGGCCTACTGCACATCTCACTGTAGAAATGACCAGGCCTACTGCACACCTCACTGTAGAAATGACCAGGCCTACTGCACACCTCACTGTAGAAATGACCAGGCCTACTGCACATCTCACTGTAGAAATGACCAGGCCTACTGCACATGTCACTGTAGAAATGACCGGGCCTACTGCACATCTCACTGTAGAAATGACCGGGCCTACAGCACATCTCACTGTACAAATGACCGGGCCTACTGCACATCTCACTGTAGAAATGATCAGTCCTACTGCACATCTCACTAGAAATGATCAGGCCTACTGCACATTTAACTGTGGAAATTATGAGGCCTACTGCACATCTCACTGTAGAAATGACCAGGCCTACTGCACATTTTACTAGAACTTACTGTTGAAAACAAGTCAAGGTTGGAACTGTTGCGGTTAAAATACGAGTAATCATTTTTATTATGGAATAAACGGGTTGAAAGTGTTGAAGGCAAACACACTCACAGTTCTGGGTAGCTCATCTACAGCAGGAAGTGGTCTCCTGCATGACTGAGAAAGCAGTAGATGTTCTGGTCCAGTTTGGCACCACACACCCATGTGAGTCAGCGTTCTCAACTTAAAAAAACAAGTACAGAAACAGACTCCATGCTGAGCATGACCTCAGGGTTGCACTGCCAAAACCTAAACCCAGAGTATACATGTTTGCTGAAAACTTCAACCAGCCACAGACCTCTCATCAGGACTGTGTGTGTTTTCTGGTCTACATCTGTGTGATGTGATCAATCAGTTTATTCCAGTTCAGAATAAAAACTTTTATTGTATTTGAACAGCAACAGTTCCAACCTTGACAGATATAAGAGTGTTTTTAATGGGGGAAAATAAACACAAATAGATATTTATTTGGTTATTTCATCAATTCAAATTTGTATTGGTCACATACCCATGGTTAGCAGATAATGCGAGTGTAGTGAAATGCTTGTGCTTCTAGTTCTGACCGTGCAGTAATATCTAACAAGAAATCTAACAATTTAACAATAACTATCGTACACACACACAAGTGTAAAGGAATGAATAAGAATATGTACATATAAATATATGGATGAGCGATGGCCGAACGGCATATGCAAGATGCAGTAGATGGTATAGATTACAGTATATACATATGAGATGAGTAATGTAGGGTATGTAAACATGATATAAAGTGGCATTGTTTAAAGTGGCTAGTGATACATTTATTACATCCAATTCTTAATTATTAAAGTGGCTAGAGATTTGAGTCAGTGTGTTGGCAGCAGCCACTCTATGTTAGCAATGGCTGTTTAACAGTCTGATGGCCTTGAGATAGAAGCTGTTTTTCAGTCTCTCGGTCCCTGCTTTGACACACTTGTACTGACCTCGCCTTCTGGATGATAGCGGGGTGAACAGGCAGTGGCTCGGGTGGTTGTTGTCCTTGATGACCTTTTTGGCCTTCCTGTGACATTGGGTGGTGTTGGTGTCCTGGAGGGCAGGTAGTTTCCCCCCGGTGATGCGTTGTGCACCACCCTCTGGAGAGCCTTGTGGTTGTGGGTGGTGCAGTTACATAACAGTCCACCACTGTTATGTCGTCTTCAAACTTGATGATTGAGTTGGAGGCGCGCATAGCCACGCAGTCATGGGTGAACAGGGAGTACAGGAGGGGGTTGAGAACACACCCTTGTGGGGCCCCGGTATGAGGATCAGCGGAGTGGGTATATTGTTTTTTAAATTTCACCACCTTCACCACCAGGCCCTTTAGGAAGTCCAGGACCCAATTGCACAGGATGGGGTTGAGACTCAGGGCCTCCAGCTTGATGATGAATTTGGAGGGCACTATGG
Organism: Oncorhynchus clarkii lewisi; assembly: GCF_045791955.1. Classification (NCBI taxonomy): domain Eukaryota; kingdom Metazoa; phylum Chordata; class Actinopteri; order Salmoniformes; family Salmonidae; genus Oncorhynchus; species Oncorhynchus clarkii. The sequence continues at coordinate 53,394,725 of NC_092168.1, forward strand.
TGTTGAATGCTGAGCTGTCGTCAATTAACAGCATTCTTACATAGGTATTCCTCTTGTCCAGACGGGATAGGGCAGTGTGCAGTGTGATGGCGATTGCATCATCTGTGGACCTATTTGGGCGGTAAGCAAATTGGAGTGGGTCTAGGGTGTCAGGTAGGGTGGAGGTGATATGATCCTTGACTAGTCTCTCAAAGCACTTCATGATAACAGAGGTGAGTGCTACGGGGCGGGGCGATAGTCATTTAGTTCAGTTACCTTTGAATTATTGGGTACAGGAACAATGGTGGCCCTCTTGAAGTATGTGGGAACAGCAGACTGGGATAAGGATTGATTGAATATGTCCGTAAACACACCAGCCAGCTGGTCTGCACATGCTCTGAGGACGTGGCTGGGGATGCCATCTGGGCCAGCAGCCTTGCGAGGGTTAACACGTTTAAATGTTTTACTCACGTTAGCCACGGAGAAGGAGAGCCCACCTACATCTGTCAGCGGGCTAATTAGTTGGCATAAATAGCAGCATGCCTCAACAGTTTGATAAAACGTGCAAAACACACATGAAAACGTAATTACAATATTGGTGGGAATATGTTCATGATAAAAACAGAACGGAATATAATTGGAAAATTAGAAAAAAAATGAGTTGAGATGCAGTCACCACTCGTGTGTGGATCACCATTTCTAAAATGGACAGCTCCGGGTGCTGAAAGTTGAGTAGGCTAATTTACTAAGATGAGCACTAAGAAATAAGAGCTAGTCTAAACTGTTTGACAATTATGTTATCAATATATAGCCATTTCCTACAAATACTGTCACCATGCACTCCTTAAATAAGCCTACCTCCAATCTGCGTCGGACTCAGGTCTCATGTCTGGGGTGGAAAATCTGAACGTACCGTGCATGGATTCATAATGAAATCTCATATTGAATTATTTGCAAACAGCAACAGTTTCGTTGCAAACAAGACACACTGGTTTGGAATTGGAGAAATACGGTAAGATTCAAGTATTTTAATAGAGTAGGTAGGACTATCAATAGAGACATTGGTGATTTTACCCACTGTAATCAGATCGAATTGATTATCCCACTAAAGTCATTTAGTAAATTAATTGGGAAGCTAGTAGGTTATTTATGTTCTAGTAAATGAATTGGGAAGCTCGTAGGTTATTTATGTTCTGGTCCTGCCAACTAGCAACAAGCTCAGGAACACATTGGCTGGAGGTCCAACATAGCAGCCAATCCCTGTTGTTATCATTCAGCTCATCCAGAAGGATGTGGACATAGTGCAATACTTGAACAACTGAAATTATATTGGTCTCTCACCAGTAGATATGTAGCCTAACAACACAACTGTCAAACTGGACAGCTGTGTTTCACTACGTGTGGCTAATTCCAGCTATTATCTATACGTTCCTAGAGGTCTGTACTCAGCAGCCAGCTATTATCTACAGTGGGGCAAAAAAGTATTTAGTCAGCCGCCAATTGTGCAAGTTCTCCCACTTAAAAAGATGAGGCCTGTAATTTTCAACATAGGTACACTTCAACTATGACAGACAAAATTTTAAAAAAAATATCCAGAAAATCACATTGTAGGATTATTAATGAATTTATTTGCAAATTATGGTGAAAAAAAAGTATTTGGTCACCTACAAACAAGCAAGATTTCTGGCTCTCACAGACCTGTAACTTCTTCTTTAAGAGGCTCCTCTGACCTCCACTCGTTACCTGTATTAATGGCACCTGTTTGAACTTATCAGTATAAAAGACACAACCTCAAACAGTCACACTCCAAACTCCACTATGGCCAAGACCAAAGAGCTGTCAAAGAACACCAGAAACAAAATTGTAGACCTGCACCAGGCTGGGAAGACTGAATCTGCAATAGGTAAGCAGCTTAGTTTGAAGAAATCAACTGTGGGAGCAATTATTAGGAAATGGAAGACATACAAGACCACTGATAATCTCCCTCGATCTGGGGCTCCACGCAAGATCTCACCCCGTGGGGTCAAAATGATCACAAGAACGGTGAGCAAAAATCCCAGAACCACACGGGGGGACCTAGTGAATGACCTGCAGAGAGCTGGGACCAAAGTAACAAAGCCTACCATCAGTAACACACTATGCCGCCAGGGACTCAAATCCTGCAGTACCAGACGTGTCCCCCTGCTTAAGCCAGTACATGTCCAGGCCTGTCTGAAGTTTGCTAGAGAGCATTTGGATGATTCAGAAGAAGATTGGTTTCATCTGACCATATGACACTCTCCCAAAATATAACTTTTTGGTAAAAACTCAACTCGTCGTGTTTGGAGGACAAAGAATGCTGAGTTGCATCCAAAGAACACCATACCTACTGTGAAGCATGGGGGTGGAAACATCATGCTTTGGGGCTGTTTTTCTGCAAAGGGACCAGGACAACTGATCCGTGTAAAGGAAAGAATGAATGGGGCCATGTATCGTGAGATTTTGAGTGAAAACCTCCTTCCATCAGCAAGGGCATTGAAGATGAAACGTGGCTGGGTCTTTCAGCATGACAATGATCCCAAACACACCGCCCGGGCAACGAAGGAGTGGCTTCGTAAGAAGCATTTCAAGGTCCTGGAGTGGCCTAGCCAGTCTCCAGATCTCAACCCCATAGAAAATCTTTGGAGGGAGTTGAAAGTCCGTGTTGCCCAGCAACAGCCCCAAAACATCACTGCTCTAGAGGAGATCTGCATGGAGGAATCGGCCAAAATACCAACAACAGTGTGTGAAAACCTTGTGAAGACTTACAGAAAACGTTTGACCTCTGTCATTGCCAACAAAGGGTATATAACAAAGTATTGAGATACTTACTTATTTTCCACCATAATTTGCAAATAAATTCATAAAAAATCCTACAATGTGATTTTCTGGATTTTTTTTCCTAATTTCGCCTGTCATAGTTGAAGTGTACCTATGATGAAAATGACAGGCCTCTCATCTTTTTAAGTGGGAGAACTTGCAATTGGTGGCTGACAAAATACTTTTTTGCCCCACTGTATATGTTCCTAGAGGTCTGTACACATGAACAACAGCTGCACACCAACAACAGCCAGGGCCTAAAATGTTATTTTTGGTACACCAGGCACTGTGGCAGGTAGATTAAAAAAATCTATCAGACACTCAGATTTTTTTACCAGACAAAATAATTTCCCCCCATAATTACGTAAATAAAAAAATATTAAAAAAAAACAGATGACCAAGCTTTGTATTAGCAAGAAGTAATGTGGTATATTGATCAATTCATTTCATTTTTTGTGCCTTCAGTCTTTTAACAAAAATATTATAGACAAAATGTTCACCTGCCCCTTTAAGGGTGGGGGGTTACCATCGTAACGATGCATTGAGTCCTGTCACTTGTCTGTGTCTCTCTAGCTGTGTTTCAATACTCATAATAACCGCACTAACCTCACTATTTGCGACGTGAATTGAGTAAATAGTAGGCTTATTGGTCATAGTATGGATATAGTTAGTATGCCAAAAGTTCCTGATGTCGTACTACATTCGCCAAAATACGAAGTATACAAGCAGTGGAAACTATTTCCATGCTTTCTGGGCCCATAATGCAAATCTTCAGTAAATGGGTGTGGCTTCATAACTTTACAGATTGGAAGAAAATGACTGAAAATATGCAGTCTTAGTCGGACGAGAGCAGATACAAATGTATTGCTTCAACTAACTATGACAAATGTTAAGAAAATGTTGAGCATTATAATAAAGTAATGACTTCTCAAATAAGTTCCGTTTAGACATTACCTAATGAGCGGCCGGCCGTGGGTTTAACCAGAGCCAAGGTGGTTTCATTTTCTACAGCGTCTCTGGTTGAACTAGAAGCTTTGTATCTATGTCGAGGAGGGGTTTAGTAGAGGAGGAGGACTTGGAAGACCAGCATGTACTGACTGGGTGGCCGAAGACAGGGAGAGGCAGGGTGACAACAGGGGTAGACCCTCACTGGGGAAGAGGTCAGTGATTGAGGAGGGGGAGCCAAGAGAGGTCAGGCTCTGAACCACATAATAGCCAACATTGTAAACCTCTAGCAGTATACTGATTGAAATACAGGATGTGATAACTTCTCTGTCAGAGTCTGTGTAGTTACAATAAATGAGAATGACCTGAAATAATTTCTCTCTCCATCCCTCTTTCTATTCAGGACCACTGGTATTAATATGTGGTGGTCACCTTGGCCCTCCTCTAGATACAGGAGCAAGTCACCTTGGCCCTCTTCTAGATACAGGAGCAGAGCAAGTCACCTTGGCCCTCCTCTAGATACAGGGGCAGGTCACCTTGGCCCTCCTCTAGACACAGGGGCAGGTCACCTTGGCCCTCCTCTAGACACAGGAGCAAGTCACCTTGGCCCTCCTCTAGACACAGGAGCAGAGCAAGTCACCTTGGCCCTCCTCTAGATACAGGAGCAGAGCAAGTCACCTTGGCCCTCCTCTAGACACAGGGGCAGGTCACCTTGGCCCTCCTCTAGACACAGGGGCAGGTCACCTTGGCCCTCCTCTAGACACAGGAGCAGGTCACCTTGGCCCTCCTCTAGACACAGGAGCAGGTCACCTTGGCCCTCCTCTAGACACAGGAGCAGGTCACCTTGGCCCTCCTCTAGACACAGGAGCAGGTCACCTTGGCCCTCCTCTAGACACAGGAGCAGGTCACCTTGGCCCTCCTCTAGACACAGGAGCAGGTCACCTTGGCCCTCCTCTAGACACAGGAGCAGGTCACCTTGGCCCTCCTCTAGACACAGGAGCAGGTCACCTTGGCCCTCCTCTAGACACAGGAGCAGGTCACCTTGGCCCTCCTCTAGACACAGGAGCAGGTCACCTTGGCCCTCCTCTAGACACAGGAGCAGGTCACCTTGGCCCTCCTCTAGACACAGGAGCAGGTCACCTTGGCCCTCCTCTAGACACAATATTATGGTGACTTCCTGCAAGTAACCATGACATCTACCAATCACCCCCATAACTTAATCATTAGTGCTTCCTAAAAAAAAAGTAGTTCAATTAATCAATGTTATATTCCATCTATCCCACAGTGCATTTGGAAAGTATTCAGACCCCTTGACTTTTTCCATAGTTTATGTTACAGCCTTATTCTAAACATTATTTATGGGGTATTGTATGTAGATTGATGAAAAAAAAAAAAAGGTTTTAGAAACATTTACATAAGTATTCAGACCCTTTACTCAGTACTTTGTTGAAGCACCTTTGGCAGTGATTACAGCCTTGAGTCTTCTTTTGGGTATGACGCTACAAGCTTGGCACACCTGTATTTGGGGAGTTTCTTCCATTATTCTCTGCAGATCCTCTCAAGATCTGTCACGTTCGATGGGGAGCCTCGCTGCACAGCTATTTTCAGGTCTCTCCAGAGACGTTCATGAGACAAATATCCGCCCATGTCTGTGGCAGAGTAGAGGAAGTACAGGACATTCCTATGGAGTGTTGGTGTGGGACATGGGAGTAACCCATGTAAGCCCTCGCCAGGGTATCCCGAATACCAAGGCCATAGTCTTCAAAGGGACAGGAAATAAAGGAATACATGTGACGGAGGCAGATGGATGCCTTGCCTATGAATTAAGAACATGGGTGATAGACTCATTAGAGAATGATACCACTCCACTGTGTAGAGTTTTACAGGGAATCGTGCGTAGTGTGAGAAAGACAGTGGTCTGTGCAGAGTGGAAGGATAAGCTCAACATGGAGGACTCTAGGATGGTGATCATAAGCATCGCTGAAATAGTCTTATCATTTCAGACTTTAATAGCCACATATGAAGAAGATTTTACTGATGAGGGAACAACAATTGAGAGGGTTGCCACAGACCCATGTATACAGGAAGCTGTATTCCCAGAGATATGTAGAACTGGAAACTCCCTCAACCCCACTGCTCTCTCCTCCATATCAAAGGGCAGATAATCCATTACCTCCCAGAGAACTGGGACCAAGACACGGTTAACAGGGATTTGTAGAGGGATTGTGGAAAAACAAACCGTAGGTCCTAAAACCTGTCACACACAGGGTTTTCACAGGGGGGTGGGGGATGGGAAGGCAGTGGGATGAGAGATGTGATCCAGATCTGAGTAATGGTAATTATTACCCCGCCAGTCCCTACTGTAGCACAACATAACGAGGCAATAGATAAGCTGGTCAGGAAAACATTCAGGAAAAGTCAGGAAAATGAGAATCTCACAAACTCAATCATAGATCTAACGGTAAAGCAGGTGATGAAAGCCACTAACCGAGTTAAAGTTGTAACAATACTTACTGCTGTTACCTTGGGAGTAATAACAAGAGAGACTTAAGGTTGTGGGAGGTGCTGTAGGAACAGCATGGTATTGGACTATCCAAATAAAGTCCAAATAAGGTGGATGTTGGAATATGCAGCATGGGCAGTGATGGCAGTTACGGAGGAGTTCCGGTGGCATTGTGAGGATTTCATATAGTAAAAGCTTTGTTGAAACACATCTATAGTGCAGATCTTCCACAAGAGCTGGTGAAATTGATTCAGGCTACGGCTCACGTCTTTAGGGTAGCTTTAGGAGGCGAACGCAGTGAGGAGGACTTGGCTGAAAAACATCTCGTGATCCTGTAAGCCCTTGATGGAAGACTGAGGAAAAGCATAATGGGGACATTTAGAGCCCTACTTTTTGTGGACCTTAGCAGAAAAGCATATCAGTGGGCATGGGGTTCAGGGATAGCAGGAGATCGTGTCGGTCGAGTTCCTCAAGCTGTGGTCAGAGATTTAGTTTATAAATGTATCTACATAGATGCTTATGATAATCAGTAGAGAATAGGATTGTTTTAACTTAAGAGTTTTCTAGTATTTTCTATTTTCTCTATTAAGTCTGTTTCTATCACTCTCAGTTCTGGAGAAAACCAAAGAAGAAGGTCTACAGCCAGTAGTTGAATGATTGTTTAGTGATATTAAACAATAATGTTTATGGTTTAATAGGGGGGACTGATGGATTCTGTTCAAATGTGACATGTTTCAAGTTAAACTGTAGTTTGTTTGTATCCTGTTTAGTGAATGATTACTGAGTACATACTGTACTCGATACCATCTACTGTATCTTGCCTATGCTGCTCTGTACCATCACTCATTCATATATCCTTATGTACATATTCTTTATCCCCTTACACTGTGTACAAGACAGTAGTTTTGGAATTGTTAGTTAGATTACTTGTTATTACTGCATTGTCGGAACTAGAAGCACAAGCATTTCGCTACACTCGCATTAACATCTGCTAACCATGTGTATGTGACAAATAAAATTTGATTTGACAAATAAAATTTGAATTGATTTGATTTGAGTATTAATGGAATTAAGGTCATGAAACTGTCTGTATACTGTTTAGTGAATGATTACTGAGTATGAATGGAATTAAGGTCATGAAACTGTGTGTATCCTGTTTAGTAAATGATCACTGTGAGTATTAATGGAGTGTAGGTCATGAAACTGTGTGTATCCTGTTTAGTGAATGATTACTGAGTATGAATGGAATTAAGGTCATGAAACTGTGTGTATCCTGTTTAGTGAATGATTACTGAGTATGAATGGAATTAAGGTCATGAAAATGTGTGTATCCTGTTTAGTGAATGATCACTGTGAGTATTAATGGAGTGTAGGTCATGAAACTGTGTGTATCCTAATTTAGAAAGGTTGACCTAATCAGAGAAGAGGAAATTGTCTAGCATCAGACAGCAGGGTCAGGCCCAGAAGATGGTCGGGGTGTGATTCTGACATCTGGCTAAACGAAGAGAGGAGCATGGACATTCCACAGGGGAAAGGGGGGAAAGTCAGTGGGGTCATAAAATGTATAGCTGGGGAGGTTTGAGGTGTACTGTGAGTATTAAGGGAAGAGTATAACATGTGTTGTGATCTTTCCTAAATGGATGCACTCAGCTGACTATCCTTGGTATTAAACACTTGAAACTTCGAGCTTTTGGTCTCAATTCCTTATTGAAAAGAGGTAATAAAATAATTTTCAGTTTTAACAGAATGAGGCCACTGTGTTCTTGGAGGCCACTGTGTACTTGGAGGCCACTGTGTTCTTGGAGGCCACTGTGTTCTTGGGGACCTTCAATGCTGCAGAAATGTTTTGGTACCTTTCCTCAGATCTGAGCTCTACGGACAATTCCTTCGACCTCATGGTTTGGTTTTTGCTCTGACATGCACTGTCAACTGTGAGACATTATAAAGACAGGTGTGTGCCTTTCCAAATCATGTTCAATCAATTGAATTTACCACAGGTGGACTACAATCAAGTTGTACCAACATCTCAAGGATGATCATTGGAAAAAGGATGCACCTGAGCTCAATTTCAAGTCTCATAGCAAAGGGTCTGAATACTTATGTAAATAAGTTATTTCTGTTCTAAAAAACAGTTTTCGCTTTGTCATTATGGGATATTGTGTGTAGATTGATGAAGAAGATAATTATTTAATCCACTTTAGAATAAGGCTGTAATATAACAAAATGTTGGGTTTTAGGGCCTTGCTGTGTGGTGAACAAGCCTAAAAGGACCGAGTCAGAATGAATGGGGTATCTGGGTGTAGTTAGGTGTGGTTAGGTAAAGATGTTTTACCTATCTGGGTGTATGCCATGAGGTCAGCCAGCACGGCGGCGGCAGCGTGGACACTCCCTCCAGGATGGGATGAGGTGGAGGATGCAGAGGAGGAGGTGGAGGAGCCCTGGATGACTCTGTTAAACCAGTGTTCTACGTTCGGCGCCGGGTGGTTCTGGTACGGCGTGGAGGACACCATCCGGCCCGCACGACGCAGTGAACCCTCGTCTTCTGATGCCGAGGACGTGTCTGTGAGGTCAGAGGTCAAAACAGGCAGGGAGGCAGGTTCACAGCAGACAGAGACAGGAAGTACCACGGTGCGTTCCAAATGGCACCCTATTCCCTACTTAGGGTTATAGGCCCATAGGGTTATTTTATTAATATGCAACCAACTCATGCCTTGGAAGTGTGGAGACTGGAAACTAGGGGACGAGACAGACTCAAGGCTGAAACCCGTAGGGCAGGGATCATCAACTAGATTAAGCCACGGGTCGATTTTTTCTTGAGCGGATGCTCGGGGGCCCGAACATGCTTACAAATCATTTGTAGACTGCAAATTGACCGCAAGAAGCCTAAACGGATATAATATTTGACCAAAACATAATAATTTCAAACTTTGCTTACATTTGTATATCAATAAAATTTATTTAAAGCCCTTTTTACATCAGCAGTTGCCACAAACTGCTATACAGAAACTCATCCTAAAACACCAATCAGCAAGCAATGCAGATGTAGAAGCATGGTGGCTAGGAAAAACTCCCTAGAAATGCAGGACCTTGAAAGAAACTAGGCTCTGAGTTGGAGGAAGAAACAGAGGATCACATATATCTATCGATATATATTATGCATGGGAACATTTTTAGAAGAGATTTCTCAAAAGAAAATAAGTTGGAGCTGAATTCCTGGTGTTTTTAGTCTTATGTCCAACAATAAGAAATATATAAATGTATAGAGGCCATACCGTATAAAAACAAATAACGACAGGACGTTTCAGAATCATTTTAGAAATGCTGACAGATCATTTGTTAATTCGGCATGGTGGGATCTTTTTTTGTCTGTACAATTAATTACACAAGAAATGGCGGTGGGAAACACCTTAATGTGCAAAAATGTATATAACACCACGTGATATGGTGTGTGGTCCTCCCACTACGACTCGGGAAAGCATGCAGTTTATTAGGCTACAGATTCAAAACAGTGGTAAAAGGTATTCCCACACCTTGACTTATTCCACATACAGCCTGAATTCAAAATAGAGTTTGTTTAAATGTATCACCCAACTACACAAACAATACCCTTTAATGACAAAAGTGAAAACATGTTTTTATTGAAAATGAAATGCATGAATCTCATCTTTATAAGTATTCACACCCCTGAGTCAATACCTTAAAACGTCGATGACAGCTGTGAGTCTTTCTGAATAAGTCTAAGAGCTTTGCACACCTGGACAGTACAATCATTTCCCCATTATTATTTTTGTAATCCATTAAGCACCGTCTAGTTGATTGTTGATCATGTTTACTCATCTACCAATAGTGCCCTTCTTTGTGAGGCAATGGAAAACCTCCCTGGTATTTTTACATTTTTGGCGGAGGAAGATCAGCTTTAACAGTGCAGATAGACTGTAGCTTCCATCAATGTAATTGTCTGGCAGAGATGCAAAGAAAAGGCCATGTCTCAAACTGGCCAAAAAAAATAAAAGATTAAGATGGGCAAAATAACAGACACTAGACAGAGGAACTCTGCCTAGAGGGCCAGCATCCTGGAGTCACCTCTGTTGACGTTGAGACTGGTGTTTTGCGGGTACGATTTAATGAAGCTGTCAGTTGAGGACTTGAGGCATTTGTTTCTCAAACTAGACACTAATGTACTTGTCCTCTTGCTCAGTTGTGCACCGGGGCCTCCCACTTTCTGTTCGGTTCTGTGAGTAGTACACAATGTTGTATGAGATCTTCAGTTTCTTGGCAATGACTCGCATGGAATAGCCTTCATTTCTCAAAACAAGAATAGACTGACGAGTTTCAGAAGAAAGGACTGTTTCCGGCCATTTTGAGCCTGTAATCAAACCCACAAATGCTGATGCTCCAGATACTCAACTAGTCTAAAGAAGGCCAGTTTTATTGCTTCTTTAAGCAGGAAAACAGTTTTCAACTGTGCTAACATAACTGCAAAAAGGGTTTTCTAATGATCAATTAGCCTTTTAAAATTATGAACTTGGATTAGCTAACACAACGTACCATTAGAACACAGGAGTGATGGTTGCTGATAATGGGCCTCTGTACGCCTATGTAGAAAGTTAATCTGCAATTTTCCTGCTACAATAATCATTTACAACATTAACAATGGCTACACTGTATTTCTGATAAATTTGATGTTATTTTAATGGAAAAACAAATGTGCTTTTCTTTCAAAAACAAGGACATTTCTAAGTGACCCCAAACTTTTGAACGGTAGTGTACATACACAGATAAATACAGTACCAGTCAAACGTTTGGACACACCTACTCATTCTAGGGTTTTTCTTTATTCTTACCATTTTCTACATTGTAGAATAATAGTGAAGACATCAAAACTATGAAATAACACATATGAAATCATGAAGTACCCAAGAAATTGTTAAACAAATCAAAACAGATTTTATATTTGAGATTCTTCAAAGTAGCCACCCTTTGCTAGTTGACAGCTTTGTACACTCTTGGCATTCTCAACCAGCTTCATGAAGTAGTCACCTGGAATGCATTTCAATTAACAGGTGTGCCTTGTTAAAATGTTGATTTGTGTAATGTGTTACTTAATAGTTTGATGTCTTCACCATTATTCTACAATGTACAATAGTAAAAATAAAGAAAACCCTGGAATGAATAGGTGTCCACATTTTTGACTGGTTCTGTATATACACACACATTAATACATATAAATACACATCTTTCAAATATATTTTCCTTTATTACTTTCTAACCCTACCACCCCTCCCCTAACTGGAGTAAACTAATGAACACCACCACCTAGGCTTCTACTTCCAGCTTATACAGTTGAAGTCAGAAGTTCACACACTTATGTTGGAGTCATTAAAACTCGTTTTTCAACCACTCCACAAATGTCTTGTTAACAAACTATAGTTCTGACAAGTCAGTTAGTGTAACTGACAGTTAGACTTACAGGTTATGTCGTTGTCTTTTGCTTGAATTGTTTACGTGTCCGCTGTGCGGGGGAAATTATAATACAAGCGGAATTACGTAGCTAATACTGTTGTAACGGGGATCCTTATTGTAGCAACACAATCCTGCGCTGCGTTAGCTAAGTTTTCATGTCATCGGGTGTAGTTCATAAAGGTTGAAGAGTGTATGTTAGGTTGAAGTGTGAATTCATGCCAGGAATAATAAGTGTGAAGTTTGATTTCCTCCCTTCTGTAATAAGTAGCCAATGAGGTATTTTTCCTTTATTCATGTGTTTAATCTGAACCCGTTATAACGCCGGTTAAACTGTTATGTATGTAAGCACTTCAGAGTTATACCAAGCTAATAAGTCACTCGTAAGATAAGGTTTTAAGAATGTGCTTAACTGTATTTTTCATTTACTTTATAGTTCTCACGGAAGGTGATAATTCTGACTAAAACTACAGAATAAAGCTGCCAGTTAAAATCAAGGAACGGTTGTGCTCGTGGTTACTGAAGGGAGTTACAGTTGGGACATCTACTTTGTGCATGACACAAAATCATTTTTCGAACAATTGTTTACAGACAGATTATTTCACTTATAATTCACTGGATCACAATTCCAGTGGGTCAGAAGTTTAAATACACTAAGTTGACTGTGCCTTTAAACAGCTTGGAAAATTCCAGAAAATTATGTCATGACTTTAGAAGCTTCTGATAGGCTAATTGACATCATGAGTCAATAGGAGGTGTACCTGTGGATGTATTTCAAGGCCTACCTTCAAACCATTTGACACATAAGAATATTCTCTCTCTTATCCATAATAATTTCTTTATGTAGGTAGCCTACCCGCACGGTATATGTAAACTGCCAAGACCTGAGCAGGCCCATGAAATCACATTTTATTTGTCACATACACATGGTTAGCAGATGTTAACACGAATGTAGTGAAATGCTTGTGCTTCTACAGTGCAGTAATATCTAACAAGTAATTTAACAATTTCACCCACAACTACCTTATACACACACACAAGTGTAAAGGGATGAATAAGAATATGTACATATAAATATATGGATGAGCGATGGCCGAACGGCATAGGTAAGATGCAGTAGATGGTATAGAGAACAGTATATACATATGAGATGAGTAATGTAGGGTATGTAAACATTATTTTAAGTGGCATTGTTTAAAGTGGTTAGTGATACATTTATTACATCCACTATTTTACAAAACAGTCCCATTGGGCACACTGGTAGAATCAACATTGTTTTTCTACGTGATTTCAATGAAATTACGTTGAACCAACATGGACTAGACTTTGAATTGATGTCTGTGGGGGTTTTGTGACAACTATCGGTAGAGTTGAAAATGCGATGGAAACATATTGAACTTTAGATTTTTATTGGGTACATGAGAAATCTAAAGCGAAAAGTAAATGTCATGTTTACACTCATCATACACTGATTTTTTTTCAGTCAGTTTGATGGAAACCCCAATGGTGAGAAAGTGTGCATCCAATTGGATGGAAAGCCAATAAGGCCCTTTATAATGTGGAACTATTGGCTTTAGGCCAAGGCATGCAGAAGACCAATTGTTGTTCAATATTTAGATGATCAATAGATCATTGGGTTTTCTAGCTCCTGCCTTGGTAAAGGCTCTGAGATTAAATAGGCAACCATGTCGGGCTCTTATCGCACAGCAATACTGTAGCCTACCCATACTGTCAAATATTAAACTGTGTTGGCAGGATGTTTTCATCTTCAGCAGTAATTCATGCAGTATCTGGAAAAGGACTGTCAGTTTCTAAAAGATTAGACAATGGTACATTGTTGTGGACCTGTCAGCAGGATGTTCTGTTTTACCTCATTTCTGTGCAACTAGAATGAACAAAAACTGTAGATCACCTTCACTCCACACACACAGACACATTCAAAGCTTTCTCTCACCCTTCATTTGGCAAATCTGACTCAATCCTCCTGATTCCTGCTTACAAGCAGAAACTCAAACAGGAAGTACCAGTGATGCGCTCAATACGGAAGTGGTCCAATGAGGCGAATGCTAAGCTAGAGGACCGTTTTGTAGCACAGACTGGAATATATTCCGGGATTCATCCAATTGCATTGAGGCGTTTACCACGTCAGTCACTGGCTTTATTAATAAGTGCATCGTCAATGTCATCCCCACAGTGACCGTATGTACATATCCCAACCAGAAGCCATGGATAACAGGAAAAATCCGCACTGAGCTAAATCTGCCGCTTTCAATGAGCGGGACACTAACCCAGACGCTTATAAGAAATTCTGCTACGCCCTCCAACAAACCATCAAACAGGCAAAGCGGCAATACAGGACTAAGATCGAATCCTACTACACCGAATCTGACGGTCATGGGATGTAGCAGTGCTTGCAAACTATCAGACTACAAGCCTACCAGACGAGCTAAAGGCATTCAATGATCGCTTTGAGGCAAGCAACACTGAACCATGTATGAGAGCACCAGCTGTTCTGGACAAATGTGTGAACACGCTCTCCATAGACGATAACAGTAAGACCTTAAAACGAGTAAGACCTTAACATTCCCAAGGCCGCAAAGCCAGACTAATTAACAGGACGTGTACTCAGAGCATGCGCTGACAAGCTGGCACGTGTCTTCACTGACATTTTTAACCTCTCCCTGGCTGAGTCTGTAATAGCTACATGTTTCAAGCAGACCACCATAGTCCCTGTGCACAAGAACCCCAAGGTAACCGGCCTAAATAACTACAGCCCAGTAGCACTCACATCTGTAGTTATGAAATGCTTTGAAAGGCTGGAGATGGCTCACAACATCATAACCAGACACCCTGGACCCATTCCATACCGCATATCTCCCAAACAGATCCACAGATGACGCAATCTCTATTACACACTGCCCTTTCCCACTTGGACAAAAGGAACACCTACGTGAGAATACTGTTCATTGACTACAGCTCAGCCGTAAAAACATTTTTTTACCTTTATTTAACCAGGTAGGCTAGTTGAGAACAATGTTTTATTTACAACTGTGACCTGGCCAAGATAAAGCCAAGCACAAACAACACATGGAATTAACAAAACATGCAGACAATAATACAACAGAAAAATTCTATATACAGTATGCAATTACGGTAGGATAAGGGAGGTAAGTCAATAAATAGGACAGTGGCGAAATAATTACAATATCGCAATTAAACACTGTAATGGTAGATGTGCAGAATATGAGTGTGCAGGTTGAGATACTGGGGTGCAAGGGAGCAAAATAAATAACAGTATGGAGGATGAGGTAGTTGGATGGGCTATTTACAGATGGGCTATGTACAGGTGCAGTGATCTGTGAGCTGCTCTGACAGCTGGTGCTTTAATAACCTTGTTCTGAACACCTCCAAAACAAAGGTTATGTGGTTTGGTAAGAAGAATGCCCCTCTCCCCAGGTGTGATTACTACCGCTGAGGGTTTAGAGCTTGAGGTAGTCACCTCATACAAGTACTTGGGAGTATAGCTAGACGGTACACTGTCCTTCTCTCAGCACATATCAAAGCTGCAGGCTAAAGTTAGAGGAAACCAAGACTTGATTTATCGTAATCGCTCTTCTTACACCCCAGCTACCAAACTAACCCCGATTCAGATGACCATCCTACTACATTATGGAGACATCATTTATACAGTTGAAGTCGGAAATTTACATACACTTTAGGTTGGAGTCATTAAAACTAGTTTTTTCAAACACTCAACAAATTTCCTGTTAACAAACTATAGTTTTGGCAAGTCAGTAAGGACATCTACTTTGTGCATGACACAGCAAATTTTTCTTACAATTGTTAACAGATTATTTCACTGTATCACAATTCCAGTGGGTCAGAACTTGTAGGAAAAAATCTATGACATCATGGGGATTTTCCAGTATCTATATTGTTTTCGCAGAAGTAGAGAGCATAATCAATATGGGGTTAATAATTAGACATAAATAAGCATAACATAGGCTGGATCCATGTGAATGTATAAAGCTGGACCAATAACGCAAACTGTTAGATATGTAAATACAGAACGTAAGCAGAATCGTTGTGAATGTGCCAAGCTTGAACAACATAGACACGACCGCCTTGGGCCGAGTCTGATCTTGCGAAGGCTACTGGACACGTATATGGGTTAATCATTCCTGGGCAACATAGGCCTGAACCTGTGAAGGTCAGTGACTATGTACTTTAGTTAATCAATATTAGATCCACAAGCCATGTATATGTATTGGGGAGAAATGTTGCATAGTGAAAAGACATGTCTGTATTAATCAAATAATATTAGAAATGCACTTGTACTGGAAATATATATATGCAATAAATGTATTAGTTTTGTATTAATACTCTGGCACCGCCATTATAATATAAACTAAGATAAGTCAGATGTGGGCGTTAACAAGCAAGAATCAAATCAAAGTACAGAAATAAAACAATAGTAAAAAGACAGGCTATATACAGTAGCGAGGCTATATACAGACACCGGAAGTAGTATGTACAGTGGGGAGAACAAGTATTTGATACACTGCCGATTTTGCAGGTTTTCCTACTTACAACGCATGTAGAGGTCTGTAATTTTTTATCATAGGTACACTTCAACTGTGAGAAACGGAATCTAAAACGAAAAAGCAAGATAATCACATTGTATGATTTTTAAGTAATTAATTTGCATTTTATTGCATGACATAAGTATTTGATCACCTACCAACCACTAAGAATTCCTGCTCTCACAGACCTGTTAGTTTTTCTTTAAGAAGCCCACCTGTTCTCCACACATTACCTGTATTAACTGCACCTGTTTGAACTCGTTACCTGTATAAAAGACACCTGTCCACACACTCAATCAAACAGACTCCAACCTCTCCACAATGGCCAAGACCAGAGAGCTGTGTAAGGACATCAGGGATAACATTGTAGACCTGCACAAGGCTGGGATGGGCTACAGGACAATAGGCAAGCAGCTTGGTGAGAAGGCAACAACTGTTGGCGCAATTATTAGAAAATGGAAGAAGTTCAAGATGACGGTCAATCACCCTCGGTTTGGGGCTCCATGCAAGATCTCATCTCGTGGGGCATCAATGATCATGAGGAAGGTGAGGGATCAGGCCAGAACTACACAGCAGAACCTGGTCAATGACCTGAAGAGAGCTGGGACCACAGTCTCAAAGAAAACCATTAATAACAATTTACGCCGTCATGGATTCAAATCCTGTCCCCCTGCTCAAGCCAGCGCATGTCCAGGCCCTTCTCAAGTTTGCCAATGACCATCTGGATGATCCAGAGGAGGAATGGGAGAAGGTCATGTGGTCTGATTAGACAAAAATAGAGCTTTTTGGTCTAAACTCCACTCGCCGTGTTTGGAGGAAGAAGAAGGATGAGTACAACCCCAAGAACACCATCCCAACCGTGAAGCATGGAGGTGGAAACATCATTATTTGGGGATGCTTTTCTGCAAAGGGGACAGGACAACTGCACCGTATTGAGGGGAGGATGGATGGGGCCATGTATCGCGAGATCTTGGCCAACAACCTCCTTCCCTCAGTAAGAGCATTGAAGATGGGTCGTGGCTGGGTCTTCCAGCATGACAACGACCCGAAACACACAGCCAGGGCAACTAAGGAGTGGCTCCGTAAGAAGCATCTCAAGGTCTTGGAGTGGCCTAGCCAGACTCTAGACCTGAACCCAATATAAAATCTTTGGAGGGAGCTGAAAGTCCGTATTGCCCAGCGACAGCCCCGATACCTGAAGGATCTGGAAAAGGTCTGTATGGAGGAGTGGGCCAAAATCCCTGCTGCAGTGTGTGTAAACCTGGTCAAGTACTACAGGAAACGTATGATCTCTGTAATTGCAAACAAAGGTTTCTGTAACAAATATTAGGTTCTGCAAATTAATTACTTATAAATCATACAATGTGATTTTCTGGATTTTTGTTTTTGATTCCGTGTCTCACAGTTGAAGTGTACCTATGATAAAAATTACTCTACATGCTTTGTAAGTAGGAAAACCTGCAAAATCAAATACTTGTTCTCCCCACTGTACCTGTAGATATGGTTAAAGTGACTATGCATATATGGTGAACAGAGTGTAGCAGTAGTGTAAAAGGGGGGTTTAGCAGGTGGTGGGTGGGACAATGCAGATAGCCCGGTAAGCCACTGTGCGGGAGAACTGGTTGGTCGGGCCAATTGAGGTAGTTTGTACATGAATGTATAGGTAAAGTGATTATGTGACTATGCATTGAGACAAAGATAATGGTGGTGAGAGGCCACGGGGTGTTAATCATTTACATAAGGAGTGACCATGTGTGTCATCTGAAGGTGGAAACCTATAAAACCAGAGGTCTGAAAAGAGTAATCAGTTGTTCCATGGAATTACTCGGCTTCTGTTACTTTTTGTAATAAAGTCTAATTGAATTTACATGCTCCGGTATCTGAGAAATATTTCCATGACATAAATGACGAGCCAGGAGTGGCTACAAGGGACCAGTGAACGATGAAACTTCTGTGACTGATGACGGGTCTCCTGAACGAGTCTCACAAAAGGGTGGCCGCCCTATCAGCAAAGCTCAGTTCTTACTTATAGTAAATGTTTGTCTGATTTGCTTCGGGAGTCCTGCCTCAGGAATAGACGCACCAAGTAGGTCTCTCCAAATTTTAAACAAACCAAAATATATTGGGAGATTTTGAATTCAATAAATTAATTTATGAATGATAAGGAAAAAGCTTTGGGGGGACTATTACTCCTTTTGCTTAAAAGGCCATTAGGAATAAGTGGTAAGAACGCACAAGGAAAATTAGCACCAAATGGCCAGCAGAAGGAATGTTGGATGTTTCATTGTGTGAAGAAATGGAGTCCCTGATAAAAAAAAACCTAAAACAAGCGACTAACAAAATGAAGAAAAGGAGGAACAAAAGAGAAAAGGAGAACAAAGTGCTAAAAAAAAATTAAGCAGAAGAGCATGAAAACAGCAACAGAAACTTTGAAAGAAGATGAAAAACCAGACCAAGAAAAAGCAGAATGGTTCGTCAACCCTCCACCAATGGACAGTTTCTGATAACTGGAACCATAGAAATAAAAGGTGAAGTAGAGATAAAAGAAGAAAAGAGATGGCTTCTACGCCCTCTATACCCTCTTCGCCCTCTATACCCTCTTCGCCCTCTATACCCTCTTCGCCCTCTATACCCTCTTCGCCCTCTCAGGCAAAGGGAGAAAGTGATGAGTAGAAAAACCCTCTCAGACAGAGAGCACAAAAGAAAGATCGAACAGGCTACGAAAACAGGAATAGAAACCCTCAACTGCTATGGGGGACTGAGAAAAGCCCTAGCAAAGATGGGAGTAAGAATGGAAGAAGAACCACCAGACCAACATACAAGAAACAAGATAAGAGCAAAGGATAGAAAGGCAGAAGAATTTAAGCAAAAGCTAGACAAATTTAAGAAGAATTATATAGAACAAGGGCTCGACGAATCAGATGAGGAAAGGGAATGGGAAGAAATTGACAGCAGTATAAGAGACAGACGGGGAAAGAATAATAAAATAATTAGGAGATCAGGCTATCCATAGGGGAATGAGAGAGAAAAAGTAAGGGAATACCGAAAATAATAATGGGGAGATATACGGAGGAAGATGGAGTTTCTGGTGGACAGAAGGATGGAAATGGATAGAAACTAAAAAAAGTAGAAAAGCAAATGAGAGAAGAACTAGCCAGGGCCTAGAAAGACCAATGTAAGGGACAACAGGTTAGCCCTGAAGGAAAGCAAAGAAAGATGAGGAATAGGACAAAGCTGAAAAAACCTGATAGATACGGGGTACAGTGTCCCATTTTGATAAAGGGGGATCAAGGGCCGTATGTACCATGGGGCTCACAGGACCTGGAAGGGTTGGTTACACGCCTGCCGAAACCTCCATGATGAAGCTGGAAAATGGATCAGAACCTTTGAAAAACAAACCATAGGGAAACTACTGGCTGTGGGGGATCTGAAGGCACTGCTGGTAAGAGTAGCGGGGGTAGCAAACATGGAGGATGTACTGCAAGACAGTGACCTTGCTGATGCAGCGGGGGACATACTGGCAGATGGACCAGCCTTTGACACATATCGTCCAGCGTGCTCTGAAAGAGGAACACCCAACAAGGGTTGATCCTAAGGCACTAAAAGGAAAAGCAATGGGGGACACAGAAAACCCAGCTGCATACCTCCATGGAAAGTTGAAACGATGGAAACTGGAAACAGAACTGAATCCAGAGGGGGACCGACTGATGACAACTATTCTGGAAGTCAGTGGTAGAAGCCATGCCCCAGTCAGTAAAGAGCAGGCTGGAGGATGTGGGTCTGACTTCAAAGTCACACAAGGAATTCTGGGACCACGTGATCCATGCAGTGGAGAAATACAGAAAGGATGAACAGAAACTGATAGAACAAGGAAAAGACATTCAAAGAAAACTGACCCAGCTGCAGCTGAAAAAACTGACTAACAAAGGAAAACCACTTGGGGTTTGTTGGGGATGCCAGCAGCCAGTACACTACAGACAACACTGCCAAACAAATCCCTGGCAGGACTGAAATGGAGGGAACCTAAACAAGTGGCAACCACCACGTAACAGGAATCAAAATAATTGGTAGCCACAAGGAAGTGGGCACCATAATAACTAGAACCAGGATGGTGGATGGCAAGGCAAGGCAACCAGAGTCAACCACAAGGCCCTGTGAACCCATGGGCGGGGCCAAATCAAGGATACTAGGGGTGCCCAGCGAATCCTAGGGTCAATCCTAGGGAGGGTCAGCTCCCAAACACGAGAGCTGATCAAGAAGCTATGCTGCAGGTTCAAACAGAGAACAACGGCACACCCATGATGATAGATACTGGAGCCACTTACACATGTGTAAATCCAAATTATGCCTCTCATCTCCCCATGTCTAGTAAATACACCAAAACTGTAGGATTATCGGGACAACCGCAGCTAATTCCAATGACTGCTCCAGTTCGTCTGACGGCAAGTCAGCAACAATTCCGATATTAGTGTCAGATCAAACCCCAATTAATCTACTAGGAAGGGATGCTCTATGAAAAATGGGCATACAAATCAAGTGCTCTCCTGAAGGAGTAATAATGGAAAGAACAGGGTTAAAATTTTCAAATGATAATGACAGCAGAGACAGCTAATGGTTAGGGGACGTGGAGACAGAAATAAACAGAGCCATGGGGAAATGGGTTTATTCAGGCCCAAATACCTAAAGCTGATAGAGCAAAATCAGAATACCACTGCACAATGCAGTATGACCAATACCAAGACCATTTTTTAGAACAACTTTGGACAATGAATGCACATGGAAAGTCAGTAGCAATGATGTCACAGTACATAATTATAGGAAAACAGGGAGCTGCAATGGATGAGAGACAGAGATGGATCAAAGTTCGTACAAAGATGATACAATGTCTTTGACTCTGTCCCTCACATTACATTGTTGGTAAATCAAGGATTTACGGCCAAAGAATTGGGGCCAATGATGAAGAAAAAAGAAGGGATAAACAGATAATCCATTGATTTTCCATTGCAAAGACAAGGCTTTTATTAAAATACTGGCAACAACAGTAATAGACTGTGACTAAACTTCAGTTAGTGCTAAATACGGCTGCTAGAATCCTGACTAGAACCAAAAAATTTGATCATATTACTCCAGTGCTAGCCTCTCTACACTGGCTTCCTGTCAAAGCAAGGGCTGATTTCAAGGTTTTACTGCTAACCTACAAAGCATTACATGGGCTTGCTCCTACCTATCTCTCTGATTTGGTCCTGCCGTACATACCTACACGTACGCTACGGTCACAAGACGCAGGCCTCCTAATTGTCCCTAGAATTTCCAAGCAAACAGCTGGAGGCAGGGCTTTCTCCTATAGAGCTCCAATTTTATGGAACGGTCTGCCTACCCATGTCAGAGACGCAAACTCGGTCTCAACCTTTAAGTCTTTACTGAAGACTCATCTCTTCAGTGGGTCATATGATTGAGTGTAGTCTGGCCCAGGAGTGGGAGGGTGAACGGAAAGGCTCTGGAGCAACGAACCGCCCTTGCTGTCTCTGCCTGGCCGGTTCCCCTCTTTCCACTGGGATTCTCTGCCTCTAACCCTATTACAGGGGCTGAGTCACTGGCTTACTGGGGCTCTCGCATGCCGTCCCTGGAGGGGGTGCGTCACCTGAGTGGGTTGAGTCACTGATGTGGTCATCCTGTCTGGGTTGGCGCCCCCCCCCCTTGGGTTGTGCCGTGGCGGAGGTCTTTGTGGGCTATACTCAGCCTTGTCTCAGGATGGTAAGTTGGTGGTTGAAGATATCCCTCTAGTGGTGTGGGGGCTGTGCTTTGTAAAAGTGGGTGGGGTTATATCCTTCCTGTTTGGCCCTGTCCGGGGGTGTCCTCGGATGGGGCCACAGTGTCTCCTGACCCCTCCTGTCTCAGCCTCCAGTATTTATGCTGCAGTAGTTTATGTGTCGGGGGGTTAGGGTCAGTTTGTTATATCTGGAGTACTTCTCCTGTCCTATTCGGTGTCCTGTGTGAATCTAAGTGTGCGTTCTCTAATTCTCTCCTTCTCTCTTTCTCTCTCTCGGAGGACCTGAGCCCTAGGACCATGCCCCAGGACTACCTGACATGATGACTCCTTACTGTCACCAGTCCACCTGGCCGTGCTGCTGCTCCAGTTTCAACTGTTCTGCCTTATTATTATTCGACCATGCTGGTCATTTATGAACATTTGAACATCTTGGCCATGTTCTGTTATAATCTCCACCCGGCACAGCCAGAAGAGGACTGGCCACCCCACATAGCCTGGTTCCTCTCTAGGTTTCTTCCTAGGTTTTGGCCTTTCTAGGGAGTTTTTCCTAGCCACCGTGCTTCTACACCTGCATTGCTTGCTGTTTGGGGTTTTAGGCTGGGTCTCTGTACAGCACTTTGATATATCAGCTGATGTACGAAGGGCTATATAAATAAATTTGATTTGATTTGATTGGGGATCAAAGGGAAGTCGAGGTTACAGCTAATCAGCAAGGACAGTTAGGTGAAGAAATAGGGCCAGTTAGTTAACAAAGATAGGAAATGGAAAACATCATTCCAGAAGGGGTCTCAACATGACACAGATGTTGGATTGGTGAAATCAGCAATCATGTAAGCATCAAAGTGAAATCTGATGCTAAGCCTCCCTGGAAAGCTGAATATCACATGAAACCAAAAGCTAAGCCTCCCTGGAAAGATCGATATCACATGAAACCAAAAGCTAAGCCTCCCTGGAAAGATCAATATCACATGAAACCAGAAGCTAAGCCTCCCTGGAAAGATCGATATCACATGAAACCAGAAGTGAAGCCTCCCTGGAAAGATCGATATCACATGAAACCAGAAGCTAAGCCTCCCTGGAAAGCTCAATATCACATGAAATCTGATGCCAAGCCTCCCTGGAAAGATCAATATCACATGAAACCCGATAACAAGCCTCCCTGGAAAGATCAATATCACATGAAACCAGATGCCAAGCCTCCTTGGAAAGATCAATATCACATGAAACCAAAAGCTGAAAGGATAAGCATGACCATTGAAGGATTGATAAAATCAGGTGTACTAGTAGAAACACAAAGCCGCTGTAATACACCTCTGCTACCTGTTCTTAAAGCCGATGGTAAAAAATGGAGACTGGTACATGACCGAAGAGAAATAAAATGACATTGCACAGGATTGGCTTTCAGAAGTTCCAAACCCTCACACACTACTGACAAATGTTCCCCCAGATGCTAAGTACTTTACAGTGATTGACTTGTGTGCAGCATTTTTTTGTGTGCCCCTGGCGGAAGAATGCAGACAATTGTTTGCGTTTACATACAGCGGAAGACAATACACGTACACTCGTTTTCCCCAGGGATTTAAGTACTCTCCCAACGTCTTCAATCAGATATTGATAGCTTAGAAGGACATTGTTTCTAAAACAAAAAACTTCAGTATTGCCAGCCTCAGGTTGAGTAGCGAGGAAGAACCATAGCTCATGGAACCAAGGCAATAGCACCAGGATAGTTGCAAGGAATCAGCAAAGCACCATTGCCACAAACGGTAGCTCAAATTATGACCTTTTTAGGGATGACTGGATTTAGCTCAGATTGGATAGAGGAATATGTAGTTAAAACAGCCCCTTTGCGAGAGATAATGAAAGAAGCAGGACAACTCAACTAGACTGGAACACAAATGTTCCGATTGCATTTGAGACATTAAAAAAAGGAAATGCAAACAGCACAAGCCTTCGCAGCCCCAGATTACACAAAACCATGTTTGCTATATGTAGCAAATAGGTGTGACAGATATGCAGCAACAGTACTTATGCAGGAAACATGTAGTGGAAGAAGGAAACAGCCCACGACGGTACTAAATTAGATCCAGTAGCTCAAGGTTATCCACCGTGTGACCAAGGGTTGGCAGCATTATCCATTAACCCCTGTTCCCTCAGGAGGTATTTTGCCTTTTGGTAGGCCGTCATTGTAAATAAAAATGAGTTCTTAACTGACTTGCCTAGTTAAATAAAGGTTAAATAAAAAAATTAAAATGAACACCATGGCGATCAGAAAAATTAGCATTACCATGTTTCTTATCTGGTCAGGTTCCTAAACACCAGCTGCATCTTAAACAAAAGCAGAACAGTGTGGCCAACCCTTACCAGCTCAGAGGATCTTATCAACATGTAATGTCCATAACTGTAAAATATTGTTCAATTTGTTTTCTCCATTTTACACAATAAACTTTTCCATGTTGTAGGCAATGGTTAAATTCTGCTGAATTGCCACTCAGCAACACCAACAGTCCCAGCAGTTTCACTGTGGTGACCTATGTTAGATCAGATCCTAAGGTCCAGATGGGTTGTGGGTAGCAGGGGGTACGGTTTAAGGCCCAGGTGAGTTCTGGGTAATGTATTATGATCTCACCTGGGGGAGTGAATGCCTCTACAGAGGACTGAACTAGAACAGAGCATCTCTTGGAGGGCATTGGCATCTTCCTCCCTTTTGCCCAGGTGAGTTCTGGGTAATGTAGTAAGATCTTACCTGGGGGAGTGCATGCCTCTACAGAGGACTGAACTAGAACAGAGCGTCTCTTGGAGGGCATTGGCATCTTCCGCTCTTTGTACTTGGCCAAGGCAGCGTGAACGGCTTCTGTATGCAGGTCTAGACAAACACAAAGATCACGCAACCGTTTATTACACAGTATCATACATATCCTGCATGCACTGTGTGACCACTTCCTGAAAAACATCCTTTAGGTTATGTCAGCATTGGAACAGACACCTGAAAAGTGTTAACCCAACCACAATACACATTTAGGGGTGGTTCCCAGGACAGACAAGCCAAATCCTGGACTAAAAGGCATTTCCAATACAGATTCTCCTTTGAGCTTGATTTTCAGTCCAGGACTAGACATAGGGGTAGACACCCAGACACAGACTAAGTCCATCTGATCCTGTATGATTGTCCTCTTACCAGATTTGAAACCAACCCCCCCAGTCCATCTGATTGTCCTCCTCTTACCAGATCTGAATGCTATTAATTGACTACAGCTCAGCATTCAACACCATAGTACCTTCACAGCTCATCAATAAGCTAAGGACCCTGGGACTAAACACCTCCCTCTAAAACTGGATCCTGGACTTCCTGATGGGCCACGCTGATACTCCACAAGGTGGCACCTCTGGGGTGCGTGCTCAGTCCCCTCCTGTACTCCCTGTTCACTCATGACTGCATGGCCAGGCACGACTCCAACAATATCATCAAGTTTGCAGATGACAACAGTGTTAGGCCTGATCACAGACAACGATGAGACAGCCTGTAGGGAGGAGGCCAGAGACCTGGTCGTGTGGTGCCAGGACAACAACTTCTCCCTCAACGTGATCAACACAAAGGAGATGATTGTGGACTACAGGATAAAGATAGAGCACGCCGCCATTCTCATAGAGGAGCAGGTTGAGAGCTTCAAGATCCTTGGCGTCCACATCACCAACAAACTAACATGGTCCAAGCACACCAAGGTAGTCGTGAAGAGGGCATGACAAAACCTATTCCCTCGCAGGAGACAAAGGATTTGGCATGGGTTCTCAGATCCTCAAAAGGTTCTACAGCTGCACCATCAAGATCATCCTGACTGGTTGCTTCACTGCCTGGTATGGCAACTGTTCAGCCTCCGACTGCAAGGTACTACAGAGGATAGTGAGTACTGCCCAGTACAACACTGGGGCCAAGCTTCCTGCAATCCAGGACCTCTATACCAGGGGGTGTCAGAGGAAGGCCCTAAAAATTGTCAAAGACTCCAGCCACCCCAGTCATAGACAACCCCCCCCAGTCCATCTGATATCCTGTAGGATTGTCCTCTTACCAGACCTGAAGCCTTCAACCCCCCCCCCCCCCCCCAGTCCATCTGATCGTGTAGGATTGTCCTCTTACCAGATATGAAGCCTTCAACCCCCCCAGTCCATCTGATCCTGTAGGATTGTCCTATTACCAGATCTGAAGCCTTCAACCCCCCCAGTCCATCTGATCCTGTAGGATTGTCCTCTTACCAGATCTGAAGCCTTCAACCCCCCCAGTCCATCTGATCCTGTAGGATTGTCCTCTTACCAGATCTGAAGCCTTCAACCCCCCCAGTCCATCTGATCCTGTAGGATTGTCCTCTTACCAGATCTGAAGCGTTCATCCCGCGTGTTGGTGGCCCGAGACTTGTTGTGTTTGGATCCTGGTGGAGCAGCCTGAGACATCTGGATCCTGTTCTCCTTCTGCAGAGATGGTTCTACACCTAGACACACAGTAACACACGATGAGACACATTCACCTCTAACCCTGAGACAACGTCTGGATCCTGTTCGCCATCTATAGATAGAGGGCTGGGCAATATGTCAAATTATACCATGTGTTTGACATTTGACAATATGACAGTATTTTATGTTTTGAATAATGCAAGTTTTAAATATGATTTATGAGTAGTTCATGACCCTGGTGTTTCAGGGAAATAAAACACTGACTACATTGTAGTTTGACATGACAACAAATTCACTAATTGGATGTTACATAATAACATATTCAAGCTTAGCCTATTTCCTCTCTGTTTTAGAAGATACCGTTGCGCACAAACAACATGCTGATCTGGGCCTACACCTGGTATCAGGCTGGATTAGAAAGCTACGTTTGTTCTGACTTAGATTACATTTCGCTAACAAGCAAATAGCATTAGCGGCTAACCTGATTTATTTTAGACAAAACTTTCTAAGAAAATACAGGGCTTGGTGTGGTAAGACGAGGGAGCAAGACAACTCAAGTAGCAAATGTGACAATACACGCACCAAACACTACCCTAGACCCTGTAGCCCTACCCCATGTAGCTCTACCCTAGACCCTGCAGCCCTGCCCTAGACCCTGCAGCCCTGCCCTAGACCCTGCAGCCCTGCCCTAGACCCTGCAGCCCTGCCCTAGACCCTGCAGCCCTGCCCTAGACCCTGCAGCCCTGCCCTAGACCCTATTGTGACGATACAGAGTATGGTGACGGTACAGAGTATTGTGATGATAGTGACAACAGTATGAGCTATACATACAGCACTAGAGTCAAGGACATATCCGAAAGGAAAGGAGTAGATATCATGATAATGTCCTCTGCCAGATGAGACATCTAACCTTGTATCTGAGGGGTGTAGGAGGCCAGGTGAAGCATCTAACCTTGTATCTTAGGGGTGGAGGAGGCCAGGTGAGGCATCTAATCTTGTATCTGAGGGGTGGAGGCCAGGTGAGGCATCTAACCTTGTATCTGAGGGGTGTAGGAGACCAGCAGCTTGCCTTTCTACCAGGTGAGGCATCTTACCTTGTATCTGTACGTACATACCCCAACCAGAAGCAATGGATTACAGGCAACATTCGCACTGAGCTAAAGGGTAGCGCTGTGGCTTTCAAGGTGCAGGACTCTAACCCAGAGGCTTACAAGAAATCCTGCTATGCCCTGCAACAAACCATCAAACAGGCAAAGCGTCAATTCACTTTTGGATGAGTAGCATGCCCAGAGTGAACTGCCTCCTACTCTGTCCCAGATGCTAATATATACATATTATTATTACTATTGGATATAAAACGGTTTGAATGATGTCTGTGAGAAAAATCCAACCAGGAAGTGGGAAATCTGAGGTTTGTAGTTTTTCAAAGCTACCGAATACACAGTGGGATACGGATAAAGTTGCACTTCCTACGGCTTCCACTAGATGTCAACCGTCTTTAGAAACTTGAATGAGGATTCTACTATAAAGGAGGGGCTCAAGAGACCTGATTGAGTCAGTGGACTGGCAGAGTGCCTTGGTCTCATGATGCGCGCTCCTGACAGAGTTACCTCTCGTTCCATGGCTTTTCTACAGACATAGGAATTCTCTGGTTGGAAGCTTATTGATGATTTATGTTAAAAACATCCTAAAGATTGATTCCATACATCATTTCATACGTTTCTACGACCTGTAACGGAACTGACTTTTTGTCTGGACGAAGTGCTTGCGCCTCATGAAGATGAATTACTGGGCTGAACACGCGAACAACAACTGGCTATTTGGACATAAATGATGGACTTTATGGAACAAATCAGTCATTTATTGTCAAACTGGGATTCCTGGGAGTGCCTTCTGATGAAGATCAAAGGTAAGTGAATATTTAGTGTTATTTCAACTTCTGTTGACTCCAAAATGGCAGATATTTCACTAGCTGGATTAGACTCTGAGCACCGTTCTCAGATTATGCTTTTTCCGTAAAGTCTCTTTTTTTAAATCTGACACAGCGTTAAGGAGAAGTATACCTTTAATTCTGTGAATAACAATTGTATCTTTTATCAATGTTTATCAGTATTTCTGCAAAATCACTAGTTTTTTTGGAATCAAAACATTACTGCACTTAACGCGCCAATGTAAACTGAGATTTTTGGATATAAATATACACATTATCGAACAAAACATACATGTATTGTGTCACATGATGTCCTAGGAGTGTCATCTGATGAAGATCATCAACAGTTAGTGATTAATTTAATCTATATTTCTGTTTTTTGTGACTCCTATCTTTGGCTGGAAAAATGGCAGTTTTTTTTGACTTGGCTATGACCTAACATAATCATATGTTGTGTTTTCGCTGTAATGCATTTTTGAAATCGGACACGATGGGTAGATTAACAAGATGTTTCATTTTCATTTGCTGTATTGGACTTGTTAATGCGTGAAAGTTAGATATTTCAAAAAAATATTTTTGAATTTCGCATGCTGCCTTTTCAGTGGAATGTTGTCGAGGGGTTCCGCTAGAAAGGTTAACCATATCTACATGTACATGCTACCTCAATCAGCCTGACTAGCCGGTGTCTGTCTGTAGCCTCGCTACTGTATATAGCCTGTCTTTTTACTATTGTTTTATTTCTTTACTTACCCATTGTTCACCTAGCACATTTTTTGCACTATTGGTTAGAGCCTGTAAGTAAGCATTTCACTGTAAGGTCTCCCTGTTGTATTCAACGCATGTGACAAATAAAAGTTGATTTGATCTGAGGGGTGGAGGAGGCAGCAGCTTGCCGTTCTACCAGGTGAGGCATCTTACCTTGTATCTGAGGGATGTAGGGGGCCAGCAGCTTGGCTCTCTTCTTCTCATATCCCTTCTGTGTGATGTCCCCTGGAGAGACAGAGAGAGAGAGGAGACGGTAGTGAGTCACTGGCCCAAATGGCCATCAGATACGATGTGTGGTCTTGACGTGGTGTGTACAGTGTGTGATTGCCTGTTTGCGCCACTGCCACAAAAAACACCCAATCCAACCTCAGTGCCAGCCTCTAGCCATGGCACCACAGAGCACCAAGAGGCCATGGGATGCCACCCCCCTCCACCCTCCCAAAATGAACATCTCTGGGACAAGGACAATGACTGTGTTGTGATATCCAGAGACCAACGTCCGTCTGGTCTGTCCTGATCTGGGACACAGCAGTATAATACTCTAAACTCTGTAGCCTAACAAATCCTGCTTCCTAACTTAGAACACAAAAACTCCCTCGAGTCCTTTGGCTTTATTCTCACAAACACCCTCCCATCCAGAGTGCACTGAGCCTATAAATGTGTTCAGGGATGCTAACTGCTGAGGGACCAAAATGGAGACACTTTTCTGCACTGAAACATGTAATAAATCCCTGCAGGGGGAAATGCAGGTTTTAATTAAACAACAGAATATCATCTACATGATCAGTCTCTGTGTGTAAAATAACAAGTGGTTAATGTGAACCGAACTCTCAGCTAAAACATGTAAAGAAAGCAATCCAATGTTATTTGTTGCCTAGACTTCACTGCAAATGACACTCAAGTCTTGAGAAAAAAAACAATCCACTAATATTACAGTTACCATGACAGCATTTAGAACGCTTGTGACCATACATCTAAATATTGCACTTGGGGAAAAAACATCTTAAATAAGAAATAGAATGAAACAAACAGGCATTCTATTGTTGCTATATTATAGTGGCCACTATAGTGGACATCAATTAAGTGCATGATGCTATGTGTGTGACATCGATCAAGTGCACGAGGCTACGTGTGCGACATCGATCAAGTGCACGAGGCTACGTGTGTGACATCGATCAAGTGCACGAGGCTATGTGTGTGACATCGATCAAGTGCACGAGGCTCCATGTGTGACATCGATCAAGTGCACGAGGCTCCGTGTGTGACATCGATCAAGTGCACGAGGCTCCGTGTGTGACATTGATCAAGTGCACGAGGCTCCGTGTGTGACATCGATCAAGTGCACGAGGCTCCGTGTGTGCAAAAATAACTTCCACTGAGTAAATGTTTTTATAAATCACTCACACAAGTTCAACATCTTTGGGCAACAATGCACATTATTACATTGTACACTTTCTGCCTGTGGACATCTGTTCTACAATGTGCCAAACAGAACATGACACCCTTTGGTTGGCATAACTTCTCTCTTTCAGGTGACTGGGGGGCAGTATTGAGTAGCTTGGATGAATAAGGTGCCCAGAGTAAACTGCCTGCTACTCAGTCCCAGATGCTAATATATGCATATTATTAGTAGTATTGGATAGAAAACACTCTGAAGTTTCTAAAACTGTTTGAATGATGTCTGTGAGTATAGCAGAACTCATGGCAGGCGAAAACCTGAGAAAAATCCAACCAGGAAGTGGGAAAACTGAGGTTTGTAGTTTTTCAACTCTTTGTCATTACAATATACAGTGTAAAATGGGGTCATATTGCACTTCCTGAGGCTTCCACTATATGTCAACAGTCTTTAGAACTTTGTTTGAGGCTTCTACTATGAAGGGGGGCTGAATGAGAGGGGATTGAGCCAAGCAGAGTGCCACAGGCTCGTGACGCGCAGTGACGCGCGGTCACGAGAGAGTTAGCTCATTCCATGGCTTTTCTACAGACACAGGAATTCACCGGATGAAATACTATTGAAGATTTATGATAAAAACATCCTAAAGATTGATTCTATACATAGTTTGACATGTTTCTACGACCTGTAATGTAACTTTTCGTCCAATGTTCGGCTGGACCTGCACACGTGTTTGGATTTGTTTACCAAACGCCCTAACAAAAGAAGCTATTTGGACATAAATGATGAACTTTATCAAACAAATCAAAACATTTATTGTGGAACTGGGATTCCTGCGAGTGCATTCTGATGAAGATCAAAGGTAAGTGAATATGTATAATACTATTTCTGACTGTCTTTTTGCTGCTTTGTTGTCTGAACGCTGTACTCAGATTATTGCATGGTTTGCTTTTTCCGTTAAAAAAAATGAAATCTGACACAGCGGTTGCATTAAGGAGAAGTATATCTCTAATCCATGTATAACACTTGTATTTTCGTCAACATTTATGATGAGTATTTCTGTAAATTGATGTGGCTCTGCAAAATCACTGCATGTTTCAGAACTACTGAACGTAAGTCGCCAATGTAAAATTAGATGTTTGATATAAATATGCACTTTATCGAACAAAACATACATTTATTGTGTAACATGAAGTCCTATGAGTGTCATCTGATGAAGATCATCAAAGGTTAGTGATTCATTTTATCTGTATTTGTGCTTTTTGTGACTCCTCTCTTTGATGGAAAGACAGCTGTGTTTTTCTGTGACTTGGTGGTGACCTAACAATCGTTTGTGGTACTTTCGCTGCTAGATTAACGAGAACAAGATGGTGTAAAATACTTGTATGCTAATGATATATTATTTCTGACTTTTGTTTCGCCACCTGCCTGGTTGAAAAATTATTTTCATGCGTTTGTATGCGGGGCGCTGTCCTTAGATAAATCGCATGGTCTGCTTTCGCTGTAAAGCCTTTTTGAAATCTTACATGGTGGCTGGATTAACAAGAAGTTCAGCTTTATTTTTATGTATTACACTTATATTTTCGTGAAAATTGATATTTCTGTAGTTTGAATTTGGCGCTATGCAATTTCACTGGATGTTGTCAAATCGATCCCGCTAAAGGGATAGTCGCGCGAAGGGATCACTAACAGGTTAAAAGATAGTTAACTAGCTAACATTTCACACAGATTGCCAGGCTCCAGTAAGCAACTAAACGTTATAACTTGAGGAAGGGAAAGATTTGTATACCATTTAATACTATAGCGAATTAGTTAGGTTACTAATGTTAGCTCATCTGATGTTGTAACGTTAGCTGTCTGACTTCATTAGCAAGCTAATTTACACACCATAAACTAAATTATTTGATCAGATAAGTAGACTAATGTTGCTCAACATTTCACTGGCTAGCTAACGAGGTTAATTCGATCCAGCTAGCAAGATACTTAATGCTAACAACACTTGTTCCACCACACTTTCTCCCTCATCTCAAACTTTCTAAATGCCAGTGGTTTTTCGGTTACAGCTCATTAAGTACGCTTCGTCACCTCAAACAATCGCATGGTATGCTTTCGCTGTAAAGCCTATTGTAAATCGGACAATGGAGTTAGATTAACAAGAATTTAAGCTTTTAACCGATAAGATACGATAAGATACTAACCGATAAGATACTTGCATGTTATTTAATATTAATAGTATTTAATATTATGATTATTTATTTGAATTACACACCCTCCAGTTTCAACCGATGTTGTTGACAAGTGTCCCGCTGATGGGTTACCTAGCCCTAACATGACACTGAAAATCAGAGAACCAAGTCCAGCTGATGCTGTGATGTGTCAGAGCCACCAACAGAGGGCACCAGAGGTACATGCTGTGATGTGTCAGAGCCACCAACAGAGGGCCCAGAGGTGCATGCAGTTTCTCCAGTCAGTGCCACACCTCACTACCCCTTCCTGGGGATCTCCCTCTCCCTTCCCCTCCTCTCTCATCTCCCCAACATGTCTCCTCTATTAGTCACTGTCAGTCCCTATCCACACTGCTGGTCCAGCCTCTCCTCAAGCCCATTCACAGATCCATCTGGCTGGGGCAACTGTGGGCTTGGTGGCTAGGTGAAGGAAGAGCAGATTTCAGGCAGGGCATCGTACTGACATTTACAGAGAGGGCTTTATATTGAGAGGCTGGATGGCATTGGCCCCTCCTCCCCTCAGCCC
Source organism: Oncorhynchus clarkii lewisi (assembly GCF_045791955.1). Classification (NCBI taxonomy): domain Eukaryota; kingdom Metazoa; phylum Chordata; class Actinopteri; order Salmoniformes; family Salmonidae; genus Oncorhynchus; species Oncorhynchus clarkii. The sequence goes on from NC_092168.1 coordinate 53,428,085, forward strand.
ATAAACACCCCATCTGAGCCTCACACCTGGGTGGTGTGTTGTTCTCTTAATGAGACCAGAAGCTAATCATTTTCCTGCTCCACCTCCTCACCCACTCCTCTCAAACTGTAATTTAGCCTAGATACAGAAAATTGACATTCTATTATAAACAAAATATGAATCCTTAACCAAAGCAAACATTCACGCATGACTAAGTCACTTTGGATAAAAGCATCTGCTAAATGGTATATTATTTTAAATCCAGTGACACACACGAAGGTAACTGGGACGCTAGTCAGCTGTTTCCTGGAAAATCTTTCTGTTCCTTTAAGACATCAGAATGCTGATAATGCAGGACTAGCTGAGAGACCAAGAGACTGATGAAGCCTGCCTTGAAAGATTAATGCCTGTATGAACCTGTACCTGAGTGAGTGTGATGCTGCCGTGACCGCAAAAGCATTTAAATGTTATGTTACAAACGCCGACTAAAACAAGTGGACTTTACTGTGAAATGCTGACTGACAAGCTCTTTCCCAGCAATGCAGTTAACAAGGAAATTAACAAATAGGTAAAAATTAAATAGTAAAACAATCAAATGAAAAGTAATGAGGCCATATACAGGCCATATACAAGGAATCCCAGTACCGAGTCAGTGTACTGGGGTAAGAGGTCACTGGGGTGATTAATTGAGGTGATATGTACATGTAGGTTTGGTTTGGTGATTGACTGAAGTACTATGTACATGTAGGTAGGGGGTGAAAAGAAGAAATTCCAGGTAACCGTTTAATTAACTGTTCAGCGATCTTATGGCTTTGGGATAGAAAGCTGTTCAGGAGCATTTTGGACCTTGACTTGGCACTCTGGGACTGCTTGCTGTGCGATAGAGAAAGCCGTTGATGACTAGGGTGGCTGGAGTCTTTAAAATTTTTTAGGGCCTTCCTCTGACACCGCCTGGTATAGAGGTCCTGGATGGTGGTAGCTTGGCCCCAGTGATATACTGGGCCGTACGCACTACCCTCTGTAGCGCCTTGTGGTCGGATGCGGAGCAGTTGCAGTCAAGATGCTCTCGATGGTGCAGCTGTAGAACTTTGAGGATCTGGAGACCCATGCCAAATCTTTTCAGCCTCCTGAGGGGGAAGAGGCATTGCTGTGCCCTCTTCACGACTGTGTTAGTGTGTTTGGACCATGATAGATCCTTAGTGATGTGGACAACAAGGGACTTGAAGCTCTCGACCCACTCCACTACAGCCTGCCTGTTCGGCCCTCCTTTTCCTGTAGTCCACGATCATCTCCTTTGTCTTGCTCACGTTGAGGGAGAGGTTGTTTTCCTGGCACCACATTGCCAGGACTCTGACCTCTTCCCTACAGGCTGTCTCATTGTCATCGGTGATCAGGCCTAACATCGCAAGGTCATCAGCAAACTTAATGAGGGTGTTGGAGTTGTGTGCGGACACAGTCGTGGGTTAACAGGGAGTACAGCACCCACTCTGAGGGAACCCGGTGTTAAGGGTCAGCGTGGCGGATGGGTTGTTGCCTACCCTCACCACCTGGGGGCGGCACGTCACAAAGTCTGGTATCCAATTGCAGAGGGAGGTGTTAATTCCCAGGGTCCTAAGCTTAGTGATGAGCTTGGATGGCACTATGGTGTTGAACGCTGAACTGAACTGTAGTCAATGAACAGTATTCTCGCATAAGTGTTCCTTTTGTCCAGGTGGGAAAGGGCAGTATGGAGTGCAAGAGACTGCGTCATCTGTGGATTGGTTGGGGCAGTATGCTAATTGGAATGTGTCCAGGGTGTCTGGGATGATGGTGTTGATGTGAAACATGACCAGCCTTTCAAAGCATTTCATGGCTGCAGATGTGAGTGCTACCGGGCGATAGTCATTTAGACAGGTTACCTTGGAGTTCTTGGGCACAGGGACTGTGGTGGTCTACTTGAAACATGTGGGTATTACAGACTGGGTCAGGGAGAGGTTAAAAAAAATGTCCCTGAAGACACTTGCTAGCTGGTTAGCGAAAGCTCTCTGAGTATGTTGTCGTCCGGAACAGCTGGTGCTCTCATGCATGGTTCAGTGTTGCTTTTTTCGAAGCGAGCATAAAAGGCATTTAGCTCGTCTGGTAGGCTGGCGTCACTGGACAGCTCGCGGCTGGGTTTCCCTTCATAATCTATAATAGTTTGCAAGCCCTGCCACATCCGACGTGCGTCAGAGCCGGTGAAGTAAGATTTAATCTTAGTCCTGTATCGACACTTTACCTGTTTTATGATTCGTCTGAGGGCATAGCGGGATTTCTTATAAGCATCCAGATTAGTGTCCCGCTCCTTGAAAGCGGCAGCTCTAGCCTTAAGTTGGGGCGGATGTTGCCTGTAATCCATGGCTTCTGGTCGTGATATGTATGTACAGTCACTGTGGGGACTATGTCATCAAGGCACTTATTAATGAAGCCGGTGACTGAGGTGGTAAACTCCTCAATGTCATCGGATGAATCCCGGAACATATTCCAATCAGTGCTAGCGAAACCATCCTGTATCTTAGTATTCGCTTCATCAGACCACTTCCGTATTGAGTATGTCACTGGTACTTCCCGTTTCAGTTGATTGTAAGCAGGAATCAGGAGGATAGAGTCAGATGTGCCAAATGGAGAGTGAGAGAAAGCTTTGTATGCGTCTCTGTGTGGAGTAAAGGTGATCTAGAGTTTCTTGCCTCTAGACGCTCAGATGCTCGTTGAGTGGGGCCTACGCAGCTCGTTGAGTGGGGCCTACGCAGCTCGTTGAGTGCGGTCTTGGCGCCAGCATTGGTTTGTGGTGGTAAACAGACCATAGATAAATTCTAACTCAGGTTAGCAGAACTTCGAGACTTCCTTATTATAGATCGCTCACCAGCTGTTGTTCCCGTGGGCTGAGAGAGGACTGTGGGGGGACTGGACTGGTGACACCATGGGGTCCTGTGTGGATGTATAAAGATATACAACCATGTTGTAGAACAAAAAACGTTCTTACATACCAGCGTCAAGTTAGAATTTTTTCACCCATGGAAAAGACCTGGCTTTGCAGAACCTAGACTAGAGTTGTGGAGAGGCATTACGTACTATTACGTACATTTATAGGTCTGTACTAACTCTGTAATATAATGAGAGGCTGATATGATAAGAGTTCTCCATCACACCTTGACTCCTCTCCTGCTTTCACACTGCTCTGCCAGCTCCAAGGCGTTTCCTGGAGAAATACCTTCCTGAGTAAATAGTTGTGGAAATTAAAATAACTAGCAGACAGACCCTCTGCTGTTAGGAGACCTCCCATATTCTCCATGCTGGCGCCATTCACATGACTCACAAACAACAGTTCCAATACTGTCTGCTACCATACAGCAATTATTTGGGACACTTTACATGCATCTGATAATACATGACACATCTTCAGCTTTAGCACCTGGCTTTAGAGTGCTGGAGCTGAGAAATCTAGATTATTATTTTGAAGGTTGTGGAATGGTGGACTGAGAGAAAGAGGTTGTCTTTGAAGCTGTGAGGCCAGCGAAAATATCACTCCCCTGGGCCTGACTGAGGGATGACTGGCTGGCTCTCGGATGGCCTCCCTGTGCCTCTGTTTCCCTCTGCCTCTCTCGCTCTCTGACACAGGTATTGTTCCTGTAAGCCCAGTGCATCTGACAGAGAGAGAGTTCAGTGTTGATTAAAATACACACTTCTAGCATGTGCTGCTGGCTTCAGGCCTCCTCTCCACTCTCGGCCTCCCACCCCCAATGAATTTGGGTTCTCTTTCCCCCGCACGCTCGCCATTTTTATTGGCGCTTTAGACACGGTTCCTAATCAACACTAAAAGCAAAATCATTTTGAAAACCTAAAAACAAATGATTGCATCGACACAGACCGCAAAGGGAATCTGACAGCTGTTCAGTAGGCTACCACAAAGGGAACCTGACCGCTGTTCAGTAGGCTACCACAAAGGGAACCTGACCGCTGTTTAGTAGGCTACCACAAAGGGAACCTGACCGCTGTTCAGTAGGCTACCACAAAGGGAACCTGACCGCTGTTCAGTAGGCTACCACAAAGGGAACCTGACCGCTGTTCAGTAGGCTACCACAAAGGGAACCTGACCGCTGTTCAGTAGGCTACCACAAAGGGAACCTGACCGCTGTTCAGTAGGCTACCACAAAGGGAACCTGACCGCTGTTCAGTAGGCTACCACAAAGGGAACCTGACCGCTGTTCAGGAGGCTACCACAAAGGGAATCTGACAGCTGTTCAGTAGGCTACCACAAAGGGAACCTGACCGCTGTTTAGTAGGCTACTACAAAGGGAACCCGACCGCTGTTCAGTAGGCTACCACAAAGGGAACCTGACCGCTGTTCAGGAGGCTACCACAAAGGGAACCTGACAGCTGTTCAGTAGGCTACCACAAAGGGAACCTGACAGCTGTTCAGTAGGCTACCACAAAGGGAACCCGACCGCTGTTCAGTAGGCTACCACAAAGGGAACCTGACCGCTGTTCAGTAGGCTACCACAAAGGGAACCTGACAGCTGTTCAGTAGGCTACCACAAAGGGAACCTGACAGCTGTTCAGTAGGCTACCACAAAGGGAACCCGACCGCTGTTCAGTAGGCTACCACAAAGGGAACCTGACCGCTGTTCAGTAGGCTATTGCAAAGGGAACCTGACCGCTGTTCAGTAGGCTATTGCAAAGGGAACCTGACCGCTGTTCAGTAGGCTACCGCAAAGGGAACCTGACCGCTGTTCAGTAGGCTACCACAAAGGGAACCTGACCGCTGTTCAGTAGGCTATTGCAAAGGGAACCTGACCGCTGTTCAGTAGGCTATTGCAAAGGGAACCCGACCGCTGTTCAGTAGGCTATTGCAAAGGGAACCTGACCGCTGTTCAGTAGGCTACCACAAAGGGAACCTGACCGCTGTTCAGTAGGCTACCACAAAGGGAACCTGACCGCTGTTCAGTAGGCTACCACAAAGGGAACCTGACCGCTGTTCAGTAGGCTATTGCAAAGGGAACCCGACCGCTGTTCAGTAGGCTATTGCAAAGGGAACCTGACCGCTGTTCAATACTGTAGACTAGGACCCATAGTGCACTATAGATAATACTGTAGACTAGGACCCATAGTGCACTATAGATAATACTGTAGACTAGGACCCATAGTGCACTATAGATAATACTGTAGACTAGAACCCCTATAGCTCTGGTAAAGATAGGCAATAGGGCACCATTGGAACACAAGCCTAGTTCCTCCCTAGTTCCCCGTTGTCTTGGAGACATGGCAAAGGCCAGGCAGAGGTTACCCACGTTGACAGCAGTGGGCTTCACCTGGGACGGTTGACACAGGCAGTGAATGGGCTAAGGAAGATTGATTACTGGCTTCATTGATAGAATACATTTAAATAAATTAACTACTGACAAGCTGCAGGCCCCAAACTGGCCATAAATAAGGAGGGAAGAGAGGAAAGACGGTCTATTGTTCTGTTGGAATAACACACACACGGATCTGAGAGACACGAACGATAGAATGGAAAAAGAGACAGAAAGCGAGAGGAGAGGGTGAGAGGAGAGGGTGAGAGGAGAGGAGAGGGTGAAGAGAGGGGGTGAAGAGAGAGGGGGTGAAAAGAGAGGGGAAGAGAAAGAGGGAGGGGGTAAAGAGAGAGTGGAAGAGAGAGGGGGTGATGAGATGAGAGGGGGTGATGAGAGGAAAGGGGGTGATGAGAGGAGAGGGGGTGATGAGAGGAAGAGAGAGGGGGTGATGAGAGGAAGAGAGAGGGGGTGATGAGAGGAAGAGAGAGGGGGTGATGAGAGGAGAGGGGGTAAAGAGAGAGGGGGTAAAGAGAGAGGAAGAGCGAGGGGGTGATGAGAGGAGAGGGGGTAAAGAGAGAGGGGGTAAAGAGAGAGGAAGAGAGAGGGGGTGATGAGAGGAGAGGGGAAGGGGGAGATGGAAAGAGACTGCTTTATCTCTCCTCCAACACTCCACTGTGGTTGCCAGGCGCTTCCTGCTCCATTGTGGGGAATGTTGGCCGCTCAACAGGAAGTGGGTTCTTTGTTTCCTATCTCCTTCCTGTTGGAGGGAAGCTACACACGCACAATGACAAATAGAGGGCCTGTGTGTCACTATAGCGTACCATGTTTTATTACATCTTGTTACATAAGCAGACACCTCCAGGGTAGGTCGGTGGTAGGTAGGGTGTTAGATAAGTAGACGGTAGTTAAGTATAAGGAAAGTAGGTAGGGTGATACCTACGTAGGTATCACAGGAAGTTGGTGGCACATTCATTTTGGAGGACGGGCTAGTGGTAATGGCTGGAGAGGAATTTGTGCAACGGTACCAAATACAAACATGGTTTCCATGTGGTTGATGCCATTCCATTTGCTCTGTTCCAGGCATTATGAGCTGTCCTCCCCTCAGCAACCTCCTGTGATAGTTAGATAGGCAGTTGGGTGGTAAGTAGGTGGTAGAAAGGTAGATTGGTAGGTGGGTGGTAAGTAGGTAGTTAGGCAGTAGGTAATTGGTGGGTAGGTAATTGGTAGGTAGGTGGTATGTAATTGGTGGGTAGGTAGATAGGCGGTATGTAATTGGTGGGTAGGTAGTTCATCTGCCTTTTACTGAGGAGTAGCTTCCGTCTGGCCAGTCTACCATGAAGGCCTGATTGGTGCAGAGACGGTTGTCCTTCTGGAAGGTTCTCCCATCTCCACAGAGGAACTGTTCAAGGATGATCAATGGAAACAGGATGCACCGGAGTTGTCCAGTCTCATAGCAAAGTGTCTGAATACTAATGTAAATGTTATATATTTAATCAATTTTAGAATAAGGCTGTAACGTAACAAAATGTGGAAAAAGTGAAGGGGTCTGAATACTTTCTGAATGCACTGTAGGTGGGTAGGGTGGTAAGTAGGTAGGTAGTTAGGCAGTAGGTAGTGAGGTGTAGGGTTGTTACCGCCACATGGCAATCAAATTCCACGTGGCCGTTCGGTCACGGTAATTAGACTACACCAAGCTCTGATGCTGCCGATGGTCATTAGTAGCCTACCCAACTTTCTAACTGCCTGGTTCTCAGCAATCTATAGCAATCTATCACTGACAACGCAAATGGCATGGAAAATCTAATCAAATACTTCACGAGAGCCCATGAGCTCATGTTGGGTAACATTTCTATAGGCTATGCAACTGCGTGAGAAAACAGAGTGATGGCCTCTAAAAACGAGGAGGATCCACCAGCCTCTTTAACTTACGCATTTACGCACCTGTGCTCCGCTGGCCTCATTAAAAAAAAAAATCCTTAGGTTTGAGTCCCATGCAGGAAAAGCTAGACTAGAATAGCTTGCTAGACATTATTTATTTTACATTTCTTATACCAATAGACTATTCTAAGAGGGAAGCACGCTTGTTTGCTGAATACAGCAGCCAATATAATAGTGCTCTGTGCTCCAGTCAGATCCTACCTCTAGTGCTCTGTGCTCCAGTCAGATCCTACCTCTAGTGCTCTGTGCTCCAGTCAGATCCTACCTCTAGTGCTCTGTGCTCCAGTCAGATCCTACCTCTAGTGCTCCAGTCAGATCCTACCTCTAGTGCTCCAGTCAGATCCTACCTCTAGTGCTCCAGTCCAGACAGTCAGTTACACATCAGCACACAAACCAGTTCCTCTGGCTGGACAGGTTAGGGAGGAGAGGCATCTCCACCAGGCCAGCCGGCAGAGGGGGGCAGGGTGTGTGTGTATGCGTTTTAATCTGAGAGAGAAAGAGATGGTGTGTGGCTGTGTGAGTGAGACAAAATCTATAAATAAATGGATCATTCTTCATATGTATAGGCTAAGTTCTTTCATTATTTTAAGCCATCTGGCATTAGTGTGTAAGTCTAAGCTCAAGGCCGTAACTTAATAGCCTACACGCCAATCTCCAAACGCTTTTGGGAACAGGCAGAAAAAGTTCAAGGCGGCAAAAAAGACCTGGTCTCTTAAGGATCGGACCCTTTTTTTCAATATGCCTAAAATGACATTCCCAAATCTAACTGCCTGTAGCTCAGGACCTGAAGCAAGGCTATGCATATTCTTGATACCATTTGAAAGGAAATACTGAAGTTTGTGGAAATGTGAAAGTAATGTAGGAGAATATAACACCTCTCTGAAATGCAAGAGAAATGTCAAAATGTAATATTCCAGGTTAGGCGCAATTAAATGTTGGCCACTAGATGGTAGCAGTGTGTTTGCAAAGTCTTAGACCGATCCAATGAACCATTGCACTACTGTTCAAAATGTATCAGTCTGTATCAGTCTGCCTAAATGTGCCTACTTGGTTGATTGACACATTTTCAAGTTCATGACTGTGCACTCTCCTCAAACAATAGCATGGTATTCTTTCATTGTACAGTGCAGTTATAATAACAAGAATTTAAGCTTTCTGCCGATATCAGATATGTCCTGGAAAATGTTCTTGTTACTTACAACCACGTGCTAATCACATTAGCTCAACCGTCCCGCAGTGGGGACCACTGTTCCTGTAGAAGTTAACCACTTCTGGGAGAATTGGAAAACACTAAAACAGAGTTATCTATCCAAAACAGAGATGAATAAACCACTTCTCTAATCGTTTGGGAAGAATGGGAAAAACTCCCCAAATACAGGTGTGCCAAGCTTGTAGCGTCATACCCAAGAAGACTTGATGCTGTAATCACTGCCAAAGGTGCTTCAACAAAGTACTGAGTAAAGGGTCTGAATATTTATGTAAATGTGATGTTTATTTTTAATAAATTTGCGAACATTAAAAAAAACTAAAAATACTGTTTTTGCTTTGTCATTATAGGGTATTGTGTGTAGATTGATGAGGGAAAAAACTTAATCAATCAAAATTAGATTAACGCTGTAATGTAATAAAATGTGGGAAAAGTCTAGGCATCTGAATGCACTGTAGACAGAGAACAGAACAGCTGATCGTCTAAAGAGAATGACTGCATTACATTGATTAGCCTATTAAGATTGTCAGTCACAAACCTTTGTAGTAACTACACAGACTGCCTAACAAACTATCAAGATCCAAAACTAAGACTAGTCCTGACAGGACTCAGCTGTCATGCTTGGAATGTAGACTTCCTTCAGAACGTAGACTTCCTTGTAGACCTTCAGAATGTAAACTAAACTTCTCGTCATCAGTCTATCTTTCTGATACTGTAGCCTGAGGTTTGAGGCCAGGTTATACACAAGCTGTAAATGCCAAATAGCACCTAATCCCCTATATAGTGTTGTGTCTTTGGCTATGCCGGATTAAGTGATATTCTATAAAATAATTTCTCTAATGAGTGTTAGACCTGATTGAGCTAATCATGTAAATGTAATTAACTAGAGTCGGGGCACCACGAAATAATGTTTATAGAGCTGTTATCTTCAGAATAAACTCTTAAAGACCTAGTAATGTTTTACATCAATAGCAGTCAATATTTAATCCTAGTCTAATCTGAAAGTTGTAAATTCTTGGTTATCTTCACGAACTCTGGCTAACAAGTTGAATCAGCAATTCAAAATTTGGTTTCATTATTTACTAATAATAAAACAGAATTACATTACACAGAATGGATCATACATTGATTACAAATTATGTCATAAAGGAAAACGTCCCTGGCGGACGGAACCGATATGACGGCTGGTTACAATATTATGCATTCTAAATAACCGCCCATTTGAAAAAAAGAAAATGCAATAAATATCTGAGCTGCACTTTAATAGGTTGGTCGTAGATGGAAGGCCGGGTTGCCCAGCAGGGATCTCTGGTCCTCTGAAGAATGTCTCTGGTGGTAAACTGGATGCGTTGTCGAATTGTCGTTGTGTGTTAGACTGGATACGTCGTCCGTCCTTTCCTAGCCCATGTTTACAGCGGCTAGGAGGTATCACTTCTGGAGTGAATAAAAGTTCAAAGTTCATACCAAGTTACCATACTTTTAAGCTCATGCTATATTCTGGCTGGTATAGTCAAAATTCATCCTTTCGGCGTGTCGAGCGTCATCTTCACATTGAACACGATGCAAATTTTGTTAGGTTATTATCTGAGCCCTCTTAACGTAGGATCGTCGTCCTCACAACAGAACGTTGAATTTTCGTCAACGAGTTTATATAGTGGTGAAAGAAGGGCGTGTTTCATAGTTTACAACCAATATCTGTTCACTTGGGCGGGGCCTCTGAGTGAGCAGAGTTTCTCTATGACAAACCGTTCTCTCATTTAAGAAGCTAAAATTACATTTAATCTTTGCACAAATAGTTTCATATTTAAACATTTAAATTGCACAACAATTCCATGTGAATCTGATAACTAACTGTGTCGACTTTCCAAAATACAGTTTATGTCATCCTGTCATTAGTAATAATGTCTCAGACAACAACTGGTCTGAGATCATATTCATTAAGTACCAACGCATATTTTCAACTGGTTGGATTATCGAAATATGGTTCCGTTTCCCACCTTCCGATGTTACCAGACTCTCTATGTTACAAAGGCTTTACAAGAGTCAACTCTATAGAGTAGAGAGAGAGAGAAAAGGGGAAAGGTATTTATGGGGGTTATAAACCTCCCCCAACAGGCCAACGTCATGACATAGTGCACTACTTTAGACCAGAACCTTATGATCAAATGTAGTGCACAAAAGAGGCCCCATTTGGGACTCAGCCAGGGTCTGCAGCACAGATGCAGTATTTGAGAACCAAAACAAGTTATTCTGGCCTACATAACAGCAACATCCAGACAGACATCTCTTTTAGCTCTGTACCAGTTTGGAGCCAGGTAGGTAGTGGATTAGTGAACTGGAAAGGTAGCTTTGAGATTGCAGAAAAAGGCCTAAATGAATACAGTATCCCCTGTCCTGTCATCACTGCCCAGACAGTGGTGTATCCCCTGTCCTGTCATCACTGCCCAGACAGTGGTGTATCCCCTGTCCTGTCATCACTGCCCAGACAGTGGTGTATCCCCTGTCCTGTCATCACTGCCCAGACAGTGGTGTATCCCCTGTCCTGTCATCACTGCCCAGACAGTGGTGTATCCCCTGTCCTGTCATCACTGCCCAGACAGTGGTGTATCCCCTGTCCTGTCATCACTGCCCAGACAGACAGAGGAAAGGCCAATGACCTGGACTTGTGATTGTACCCTTGCAGTGGAAAAGAGAGATGATAGAATATCATTGGGCTGTTCAGACAAACTGATGATCATGATGACAGAGGCTGCCAGCTGGAGTTGACCTAGTTAAGTCATTAATTAGGTAACATTGCTAGTGTCAGATGGGTTGGGGCTCTACTATGAAGTAGAGCATCACTGAAAGGGCACAGTAGGGAAGGAGAACCTAAATAGTCTAGGCTCCCAGCAGGTTTTTCATCAGACAGACTTCAAAAGGTTTCTAAGGTCAGTCCAGGCTTTGAAGCTGCTGGGGTTAAAGTGATTCCACTGCCCATGGTGTCGTAACATCATACATGACCTTACTCTAACTGGTGAGACGAATCTCTGATGTATCCTGGTTACTGATGCCAAACGAAGGACAAACAGTCCTGACCTCTGGTGAGGGGAGACCTGTCGGAGGAGTCCTGACCTCTGGTGAGGGGAGACCTGTCGGAGGAGTCCTGTCCTTTGATGTAAAACAAACTAACAGCTCTGTCTTCTATGGTTCCCTGTACTAGTATAATATTGTCCTCAACCCACAGGACTGCTAGGTTCATTAATGAGCTAACATTTGTGACTCACCACCTGGATTCGGTCTTTTCTTGCAAAATTTGAAACAGTTTTTTATATTGGATAAAAGTAGAGACTCAGAGCTACACAATGGTATATCATACACTACATTTGAAGAATAGGAAAGGAATTCTGCTTTTAAAGTTGATCAACTTGTAAACTCCCTTGTGAGAAAATGGCCTTTGACCGTTTTACACCCATTCAGCATCATTTACACCCTCACCCTAAGGTTCAGCCCCACACATCTCGTTTCATTCTCCGAGCTCACACTTGACGCTCTGACCGATGATTTGTTTACCTCTGGATACCATGAAAACAGCCTAACCAGCTCTGCTGGCAGCAATTTCATTATGTTTCAATATTCAATGGGTGTTGTACACACATCACATAACGTTAGCTAACGAGCCAGCTAACGTTAGCTAGTTAAACAACAATGGACAGTGCTGGGAGTTAACCAACCATGTTCAATGTTTGCTATCTAACATTAGGCTCTAACTAGAACACCACACGGCTCTAGGAAACGAATAACATCAGCTAGGGAACCAGCCAGCTAACAGTATACTTTAGCTTATGACATTCAGCTTGCTAGCTAGGTAAACAAAGTGTAAGTTCACACACGTCACATAACGTTAGCTAACGAGCCAGCCAGCTAACGTTAGCTAGTTAAATAACCACGAACAGTGCCAACAATGCCACAGTGCTGGGAGTTAACCAACCATGTTCAATGTTAGCTATCTAACATTTGGCTCTAACTAGAACACCACACGGCTCTAGGAAACAAATAATGTCAGCTAGGGAGCCAGCTAACGTTAGCTAGCTAACAGTTCACTTTAGCTTGAAATTAAACCACTGTCAAAATTAGAAACGTGCCATATCTGAAAATAGCTAGCTAACGCTAGACTATCTAAACTAGAGGTCAACCGACTATGATTTTTCAACACCGATACCGATTATTGGAGGACCAAAAAATCCGATACCAATTAATCTGCCGATTTATTTAATTGTATTTGTATTTCCACTGGGATTCTCTGCCTCTAACCCTATTACAGGGGCTATACAGGGGTTATTACAGTCACTGACTTACTGGGACTCTCTCATGCCGTCCCTGGAGGGGGTGCGTGACCTGAGTGGGTTGAGTCACTGATGTGGTCATCCTGTCTGGGTGACCACATCAGACAGGATGACCACATCCTTGGGTTGTGCCGTGGCGGAGGTCTTTGTGGGCTATACTCAGCCTTGTCTCAGGATGGTAAGTTGGTGGTTGAAGATATCCCTCTAGTGGTGTGGGGGCTGTGCTTTGGCAAAGTGGGTGGGGTTATATACTTCCTGTTTGGCCCTGTCCGGGGGTGTCCTCGGATGGGGCCACAGTGTCTCCTGACCCCTCCTGTCTCAGCCTCCAGTATTTATGCTGCAGTAGTTTATGTGTCGGGGGGCTAGGGTCAGTTTGTTATATCTGGAGTACTTCTCCTGTCCTATTCGGTGTCCTGTGTGAATCCAAGTGTGCGTTCTCTAATTCTCTCCTTCTCTCTTTCTCTCTCTCGGAGGACCTGAGCCCTAGGACCATGCCCCAGGACTACCTGACATGATGACTCCTTACTGTCACCAGTCCACCTGGCCGTGCTGCTGCTCCAGTTTCTTTCAACTGTTCTGCCTTATTATTATTCGACCATGCTGGTCATTTATGAACATTTGAACATCTTGGCCATGTTCTGTTATAATCTCCACCCGGCACAGCCAGAAGAGGACTGGCCACCCCACATAGCCTGGTTCCTCTCTAGGTTTCTTCCTAGGTTTTGGCCTTTCATGGGAGTTTTTCCTAGCCACCGTGCTTCTACACCTGCATTGCTTGCTGTTTGGGGTTTTAGGCTGGGTTTCTGTACAGCACTTTGAGATATCAGCTGATGTACGAAGGGCTATATAAATACATTTGATTTGATTTGATTTGATTCAATTACAACAATACTGAATGAACACTTATTTTAACTTAATATAATACATCAATAAAATCAATTTAGCCTCAAGTAAATAATGCAAAAACAAAGTGTTGGAGAAGTAAAAGTGCAATATGTGCTATGTAAGAAAGCTAAGTTTCAGTTCCTTGCTCAGAACATATGAAAGCTGGTGGTTCATGAGTCTTCAATATTCCCAGGTAAGAAGTTTTATGTTGGAGTTATTATAGGAATTATAGGACTATTACCCTCTATACCATTTGTATTTCATTATCCTTTGACTTTTGGATGTTCTTATAGGCACTTTAGTATTGCCAGTGTAACAGTATAGCTTCCGTCTCTCTAGTTAGCGTGCGCTAACTAGCTAGCCATTTTACTTTGGTTACACCAGCCTCATCTCGGAAGTTGATAGGCTTGAAGTCCTAAACAGCGCAATGCTTGACGCACAACGAAGAGCTGCTGGCAAAAAAGCACGAAAGTGCTGTTTGAATGAATGTTTACGCGCCTGCTTCTGCCTACCACCGCTCAGTCAGATGCTTGTATGCTCAGTCAGATTATATGCAACGCAGGACACGCTAGACAATATCTAGTAATATCATCAACCATGTGTCGTTAACTAGTGATTATGATTGATTGTTTTTTATAAGATAAGTTTAATGCTAGCTAGCAACTTACCTTGGCTTACTGCATTCACGTAACAGGCAGTCTTCTTGTGGAGTGCCACGAGAGAGAGGCAGGTCGTTATTGCGTTGGACTAGTTAACTGTAAGTTTGCAAGATTGGATCCCCCGAGGTGATAAGGTGAAAATCTGTCGTTCTGCCCCTGAACGAGGCCGTTAACCCACCGTTCCTAGGCCGTCATTGAAAATAAGAATGTGTTCTGACTTGCCTTGTTACAGAGGTATACAAATGTAAAAAATAAAAAAAATAACAAAATCGGCACATCGGCGCCCAAAAATACCGATTTCCGATTGTTATGAAAACTTGAAATCCGATTAATCGGTCGACCTCTATACAGTACTGTTCAATATCTATGGTTTAACCTCTTGAAACTAGGGGGCACTATTTTTATTTTTGGAAAAATAACGTTCCCAAAGTAAGCCGCCTATTTCTCAGGACCAGATGCTAGAATATGAATATAATTGACAGCTTAGGATAGAAAACACTAAAGTTTCCAAAACTGTAAAAATATTGTCTGTGAGTATAACAGAACTGATATTGCAGGTGAAACCCTGAGAAAAATCAAACCAGGAAGTGGCTTCTATTTTGAAAACTCCATGTTCCATAGCCTGCCTTTGCTCCATTTAAAGGGATATCAACCAGATTCCTTTTCCTATCGCTTCCTCAAGGTGTCAGTCTTTAGACATAGTTTCAGGCTTTTATTTTGAAAAATGAGCAAGAAAGACAACATCGTGTCATTGCTGGGTGCCAGCAGCGTTTTTCTTGGCTCAACAAAGTTTGGGCAGCCATGGCCTTTCCCTCTCCTACTGATATATTATCGATTATATATTCTAAAAACAACCTGAGGATTGATTATAAAAAACGTTTGACATGTTTCTGTGGACATTACGGATACTATTTGGAATTTGTCTGCGTTGTCGTGACCGCTTTTTCCTGTGGATTTCTGAACATAACGCGTCCAAACAAACAGAGGTATTTTGGATATAAAAATAATCTTTATGGATCAAAAGGAACATTTGTGTAACGGAGTCTCGTGAGTGAAAACATCCGAAGATCAAAGGTGATTTTCGTGACCAAGCTACTTGATGCTAGGTGTTCATGTTTTGTTGAGCGATCGATAAACTTAAACGCTTGGATTGCTTTTGCTGTAAAGCATATTTTCAAAATCTGACACGACAGGTGGATTAACAAAACCCTAAATTGTGTTTTGCTATATTGCACTTGTGATTATATGAATATAAATATTTTTAGTAATATTATTTGAATGTGGCGCTATGCAATTCAGCGGTTGTTGATGACAATTACCCCTCTAAAGGGATGGGTAGCGTCAAGAAGTTAACCAGAGACAATATACAGTAACTGTTCAACATCTACGGGTTTACCCACCCGACAATATACAATAACCATTCAACATCTATGGGTTTAACCACCCGACAGAGGAAATGCTATAATCCCACAGTTAATTGAATACTGACAGGATCATACCTACAGCCTAGAGACAGAGAGCAGCGATATAGAGAGATCAGACAGGGCATGTTGACAAAAGACACCTCAATGTTGGTTCACAGAACACAGAAACAGGCAGTTTGATCTGCCAGACTAGTTCTCTCACACATCCATACGCTACAGTAAGATGCCCAGCAGCGTTTCCGTTAGCTGGCTTTGGACGATAAATACAAGTGGATATAGTGAGAGCTGCTGACACAGCTCAAACATGCTTTAATAAGCTTAATCATTATGCAACAATTCTAAAGGCAATCAAAGCGAGAGAAAAAAACAATGACCACAATTAAAGATAACTACTTTTTATATTTCTCAACAGGTAATTGAAGCTCGCTTCCCATTCAATGCAACTAGGCAGGCTTCAGCGAGTCACACACCACTTTGCAATGAGCTGGAGGCAGTACGCATTTTGAAAACATATACTTAATTGTTTGAAATGGGCGCCACATTTGTCCGGTGCCATATTTTCTTAACGGAAACCCTGACGCCCAGCAGGGTAAACATGATCCAGTCTACTCTACAACACAAGCACACCCAGCAGGGTTAACATGATCCAGTCTACTCTACAACACAAGCACGCTGACGCCCAGCAGGGTAAACATGATCCAGTCTACTCTACAACACAAGCACACCCAGCAGGGTTAACATGATCCAGTCTACTCTACAACACAAGCACGCTGACGCCCAGCAGGGTTAACATGATCCAGTCTACTCTACAACACAAGCACGCTGACGCCCAGCAGGGTAAACATGATCCAGTCTACTCTACAACACAAGCACGCTGACGCCCAGCAGGGTTAACATGATCCAGTCTACTCTACAACACAAGCACGCTGACGCCCAGCAGGACTAACATGATTCAGTCTACTCTACAACACAAGCACGCTGACACCCAGCAGGACTAACATGATCCAGTCTACTCTACAACACAAGCACGCTGACACCCAGCAGGACTAACATGATTCAGTCTACTCTACAACACAAGCACGCCCAGCAGGGTAAACATGATTCAGTCTACTCTACAACACAAGCATAGAAAAAAAAGACATCAGCAATATGTCATCATTGTAGCCCAATGCAGAAACAAAAGTATCGTCTCAAGAATATCCATTGATGGCTACATACTAAAAACTAGACTACCACACCACTCACCAATACTTACTGTGACTTGTTAGTTCATGTCAGTCAGCTTAAAGACAGCTCTAGTCGGATTTCATCCTACAGCCATGTTGGCAGGGAACCGAGAACAGATGAAACACAAAAGGGAATGGAACAACAGAATGGGTGAAGCTGTTATACGAGGCCTTGTCCAAAACATTATTTTCCTCTGTTCAAAGTGGATCTGGATCGTCGAGTGATTCTTCTTCATGGAAGATAAGGATGCTGTCAAACTGCAATCTAATAGCCTAATACTGTCATGTATTGTGACGGAATTATCTTGAAGGTGCACTATGCAGAAATCACCCCACCATTTCCTGGTTGCTAAAATAATATTATGCTGAATTTCAGTTGAAGTGACTAAACAACAAGTATAGTGTAGAGAATCATTGTACCATCTAAACCGATGTGAAATATATTTTACATAACCAAAAATATTGTATTTTCAGCTGTTGTACAAAACAGAAAGTAAAAGAAGCCAAAACAAAACTATGGGAAGCATAGAAATAGTGCACATAGAAGATATCTTCCACTACTTAGACTGGCTTTCAATGAGAATGACAGATCTAGAAAACACATTTCTATGTACATTTGGTCAGGCCACCCAAAAAGTGACATAACCCAGCTGTAAGGCTAATGGAAGTCCAGTACATTTATACCGCTGCCTCAGAGGGATGTTACACATGTCCTTCCTATAAGATCCCTGGGGAGTCACTGATATGAGGCTCCATATCACACACAGACAGGAAACACACTCCCGGAAAGGTAACGTTGATCAACCTTGTAGGAAAAGGTCAGCCCTAGTATTTGTTTAACATCAACATACTGCAGAAAAAAACTGTTCAAACAACAATAGTGTTTAAACAACAAGCATTAAAGAACCACTTGATTCATTGTGACCGTAATGGACCATGTGGCCTGAGGATGACATGTACAGTTCTGTTTTGGGAAATGGGAGGGTGGAGCAGCGGAACTTTGAGCAGAAGTTTTAAAAATAGCTGAATTTAAAAGGGATAGTTTGGGATTTTGGCAATGAAGTCCTTTATCTACTTCCCCAGAGTCAGATGACCTCATGGATACCATTTTTATGTCTCTGCGTTATAAAACAAACTCAATCTTGAAATAGCCTTTTCACTGAGAATGCTCCGTTCTAATTGGAGGATTCTCTATTAAACTCCTAACCCAGAGAGAGAACAGACACTTATTTTACTAATCTACTCATGCACACGTGTGTTTGTGTGTGTGGTGACCAAGCATTGACACGAGGGAGATGGGAACATCAGAGAGAACAACATAAACAGAGAGCAGAATGGCATACAGAGAAACATATCCTCTTGCAATATTGACTAAATACAGACTACAGATCAATGGACCTATGGGACCAATGAGTCCTGTGTTGGTCTGGGGCTGGCAGGGAGAGACGGGGCCGGGAGAGACTGGACGGGGACGGGAGAGACGGGGCCCTGCCGGGAGACACGGGGGCCTGACGGGAGAGACCGGATTTAAAATGTTTTTATCTCACCTTTATTTAACCAGGTAGGCTAGTTGAGAACAAGTTCTAATTTCAACTGCGACCTGGACAAGATAAAAGAAAGCAGTTCGACACATACACTAGAGTTACACATGGAAAACAAACGTACAGTCAATAACACGATAGACAAATCTGTATACAGTGTGTGCAAATGAAGTAAGGAGATAAGGCAATAAATAGGCCATAGTGGCAAAGTAATTACAATTATAGCAATTAAACACTGGAATGGTAGATGTGCAGAATATGAGTGTGCAGGTAGAGATACTGGGGTGCAAAGGAGCAAAATAAATAAAATAAATACAGTATGGGGATGAGGTAGTTGGATGGGCTATCTACAGATAAGCTATGTACAGGTGCAGTGATCTGTAAGCTGCTCTGACAGCTGGTGCTTAAAGTTAATGAGGGAGATATGGGTCTCCAGCTTCAGTGATTTTTGCAATTAGTTCCAGTCATTGGCAGCAGAGAACTGGAAGGAAAGTCAGCCGAAGGAGGAATTGGCTTTGGCGGTGACCAGTGAGATATACCTGCTGGAGCGCGTGCTACGGGTGGGTGCTGCTATGGTGACCAGTGAGCTGAGATAAGGGGCTTTATCTAGCAGAGAGAGGCCTGTAGATGAATCCGGGAGTATGATGATCATGTCCCGGATTGTGAGGTACAGTCAGTTTGTACCAAGTCCCGCAACCAAACAACCCTGTCACACATTTTATTAACAATTAAATATATATATTTTTCATTTAAAAGGTAAATCTTTCCTGTATTTCAGTCAGACTTCCATTTCATTCGATGAGAACATTCAGTTGTACAAAAGTGTGGACACTGCTTCAAATTAGTGGATTCTGCTATGTCAGCCACACCTGTTGCTGACAGGGATATTAAATCAAGCACATACAATCCCCATAGACAAACATTGGCAGTAGAATGACCTTACTGAAGAGATCAGTGACTTGTGGCACCGTCATAGGATTCAACCTTTCTAACAAGTCAGTTCGTCAAATCTCTGCCCTGCTAGAGCTGCCCCAGTCACCTGTAAGTGCTGTTATTGTGAAGTGGAAACGTGTAGGAGCAACAATGGCTCAGCCACGAAGTGGTAGGAAACACAAGCTCACAGAACGGAACCGCCGAGTGCTGAAGCATGTAAAAAAAATAGTCTATCTTCAGATGCAACACTCACTACAGATCAAAACTGCCTCTGGAAGCAACATCAGCACAATAACAGTTTGTCGGGGGACTCATGAAAATGGGTTTCATGGCAGAGCAGCTCACACAAGCCTAAGATCACCAGGTGCAATGCCATGCGTCGGCCGGAGTAGTGTAAAGCTCGCCGCCATTCGACTCTGGAGCAGTGGAAATGGGTTCTCTGGAGGGATTAATCAAATGTTATTTGTCACATGCACCAAATACCACAGGTGTAATACAACCTTAGCGTGAAATGCTTACTTACAAGCGCTTAACCAACTCAAGCTCCCAGCTCAAGAAATTAGTTAAGATTATATTTATTTATTTATTTATTATTATTATCCCTTTTTCTCCCCAATTTCGTGGTATCCAATTGTTTAGTAGCTACTATCTTGTCTCATCACTACAACTCCCGTACGGGCTCGGGAGAGACGGAGGTTGAAAGTCATGCGTCCTCCGATACACAACCGCACTGCTTCTTAACACAGCGCGCATCCAACCCGGAAGCCAACCGCACCAATGTGTCGGAGGAAACACCGTGCACCTGGCAACCTTGGTTAGCGCGCACTGTGCCCGGCCCGCCACAGGAGTCGCTGGTGCACAATGAGACAAGGATATCCCTACCTGCCAACTCCTCCCTAACCCGGACGATGCTAGGCCAGCTAGGCCAGCGACTAGCAATCCCGGATCCGGGAGCGTAATCATAGCCTCAAAGAAATTAGCATAACGCAGCGGACATAAATACCCCTAGAAACTTTTCCTATTCATGAAAATGGCAAATGAAATATATTCAAACACAAGCTTAGCCTTTTGTTAAATCACACTATCATCTCAGATTTTCAAAATATGCGTTACAGCCAACGCTAGACAAGCATTTGTGTAAGTTTATCATGGCATAATGCTATGCTAGGCTCTGCTGGCATTAGGCAACATTTTCACAAAAATAAGAAAAGCAACCAAATTAAATCATTTACCTTTGAAGAACTTCGGATGCTTTCACTCAAGAGACTCCCAGTTAGATAGCAAATGTTCCTTTTTTCCCCAAAATATTATTTTTGTAGGCGAAATAGCTCCCGTTTGTTCATCATGCTTGGCTGAGAAATCGACCGGAAATTGCTACCACTACAACGCCAAACTTTTTTCAAAATTAGCTCCATAATATCGACAGAAACACAGCAAACGTTGTTAAGGATCCATCCTCAATGTGTTTTTAACATATATATTCGATAATATATCCGTCGAGGCAATCTCAATCGCAGTCCATACTGCCCTTTCCCACCTGGACAAAAGGAACACCTATGTGAGAATGCTATTCATTGAGTACAGCTCAGTGTTCAACACCATAGTATCCTCAAAGCTCATCACTAAGCTAAGGACCCTGGGACTAAACACCTCCCTCTGCAAATGGATCCTGGACTTCTTGATGGGCCGCCCCCAGGTGGTGAGGGTAGGTAACAACACATCCGTCACGCTAATCCTCAACACTGGGGCCCCTCAGGGGTGCATGCTTTATCCCGTCCTGTACTCCCTGTTCATCCACGACTAAGTGGCCAAGCACGACTCCAACACCAAGTTTGCTGACGACAACAGTGGTAGGCCTGATCACCAACAACGATGAGACAGCATATAGTGAGGAGGTCACACTGCCAGGACAACAACAACCTCTCTATGTGAGCAAGACAAAGGAGCTGATTGTGGACTACAGGAAAAGGCGTGCCTAACTGGCCCCAATTAACATCGACGGGGCTGTAGTGGAGCAGGTTGAGAGTTTCATGTTCCTTGGTGTCCACATCACCAACAAACTGTCATGGTCCAAACACACCATGACAATCGTAACACAATGTGCTACATAAAGAAGCAGAGCATTGATACGGAGACGGTGAGCATAGCAGAGTGAAACAGAGCATTGATTCGGAGACAGTGAGCATAGCAGAGTGAAACAGAGCATTGATACGGAGACAGTGAGTGAAACAGAGCATTGATACAGAGACGTTGAGTGAAACAGAGCATTGATACGGAGACACTGAGTGAAACAGAGCATTGACACAGACACTGAGTGAAACAGAGCATTGACACAGACACTGAGTGAAACAGAGCATTGACACAGACACTGAGTGAAACAGAGCATTGACACAGACACTGAGTGAAACAGAGCATTGACACAGACACTGAGTGAAACAGAGCATTGACACAGACACGGAGCATAGCAGAGTGAAACAGAGCATTGACACAGACACGGAGCATAGCAGAGTGAAACAGAGCATTGACACAGACACTGAGCATAGCAGAGTGAAACAGAGCATTGACACAGACACTGAGCATAGCAGAGTGAAACAGAGCATTGACACAGACACTGAGCATAGCAGAGTGAAACAGAGCATTGACACAGACACTGAGCATAGCAGAGTGCAGTTAACCATGTGGGACGATGGCATGTCTGTAGCTGAACCTTAGAGACGCTCCAACTCCCCCTCTGTTCCTCCGCTGTAGAAGCAGCAGTTTCTGTCAGCAGATCCAGAGAAAGGCCCTCGCCTACCCCCGTAGGCTGACCCTGGACTGCCATTCCACCCCACCCTCCCTTGTCCTGGCCTCTCCTCTACCCTCTCCTCCTCATCCCAGCTCCGCAGAATAAAATCTGTCCAATTGACTTCATGTAGCCTGCAGTCTGCAGACACTCAGCTCAGCCGGACCGGGCCTGCAGACACTCAGCTCAGCCGGACCGGGCCTGCAGACACTCAGCCGGACCGGGCCTGCAGACACTCAGCCGGACCGGGCCTGCAGACACTCAGCCGGACCGGGCCTGCAGACACTCAGCTCAGCCGGTCCGGGCCTGCAGTCCGCAGACCCTCAGTCAGTCCTTTCCAGTCAACCATAAAGAGATGGGTTTTTTTGTTTACTGTGAGCTAACTTCTCTCCTGCTATTTCTACCCTGCTGGAACAGTTCCTCTCAGGAAAAAGACAGAATGGTCAACGTGTTCAGGAAGAGAACACACCAGCATACCTGGTCAATGGACCATCAACACCAAACTTGACCACAAGCATAGCATAGTACACTGCACATATCTATTCTATTTAAATGTACTGCATGTTACAGCTGTCCTAGGACTAAGGCCATATCCATTCTATTTAAATGTACTGCATGTTACAGCTGTCGTAGGACTATAAGACCATATCTATTCTATTTAAATGTACTGCATGTTACAGCTGTCCTAGGACTATAAGGCCATATCCATTCTATTTAAATGTACTGCATGTTACAGCTGTCATAGGACTATAAGGCCATATCCATTCTATTTAAATGTACTGCATGTTACAGCTGTCCTAGGACTATAAGGCCATATCCATTCTATTTAAATGTACTGCATGTTACAGTTGTCCTAGGACTAAGGCCATATCCATTCTATTTAAATGTACTGCATGTTACAGCTGTCGTAGGACTATAAGACCATATCTATTCTATTTAAATGTACTGCATGTTACAGCTGTCCTAGGACTTTAAGGCCATATCCATTCTATTTAAATGTACTGCATGTTACAGCTGTCCTAGGACTATAAGACCATATCCATTCTATTTAAATGTACTGCATGTTACAGCTGTCCTAGGACTATAAGGCCATATCCATTCTATTTAAATGTACTGCATGTTACAGCTGTCCTAGGACTATAAGGCCAAGTGTAAAAAGGGGACGTAACTATTCTGTTGACTTGACGTGGATACGCTGGTCAATAAAACCTATTTGAAACTAGCCATTACACTGCATTATCATCACAGCATTATTATTCAGGTTGTAAATATTCATCTACAAATTAAGAAATACCAGGATGGAGGGGATCGATAGCCTTTTCATATTGACAACATGAGCACGACGGAGTCAAAATAATGCCTACCTTGTCACATATAAATACTAAATATGGATTCTATTAAGACCAATCCATTCACACCAAGCCCAATGAATATTTAGGAATCATAAACAAATAAAAAAAAGGCACAAACCCTGCGGCTGCGGTCATTCGATGGCATTGGCATATGTTCTTCAAAGAGAGGATGCCATCATGACAGACATTGGTGGGGTGGAGGTCAGAGACCTGGCAGTGTGGTGCCAGGACAACAACCTCAACCTCAACGTGAGCAAGACAAAGGAGCTGATCATGGACTACAGGAAAAGAAGGGCCGAACAGGCCCCAATTTACATCAACGAGGCTGTAATGGAGCGGGTCGAGAGTCAAGTTCCTTGGTGTCCACATCACCAACAAATTATCATGGTCCAAACACACCAAGACAGTTGTGAAGAGGGCACAACAAAACCTATTCTCCTTCAGGAGACTGGAAAGATTTGTCATGGGTTCCCAGATCCTCAAAAGGTTCTACAGCGGCAGAGAGACCGGTTGCGTCACCGCCTGGTATGGCAACCGCTCAGCATCTGACCGTAAGACCCAGTACATTACCAGGGGCATCCTGCCCTCCAGGATATCTACAGCACTCCATGTCACAGGAAGGCCAAGATCACCAAGAACCTCAGCTACCCGAGTCAAGGCCTGCACCCCATTTCCATCTTGAAGGCGGTTATAAGTCGGCTACCACCCAGTACCCTGCCCTGAACCTTAGTCGCCGTTACAAGTCGGCTACCACCCAGTACCCTACCCTGAACCTTAAAGACTGATGCCCTATAGTCATGGAACACTGGTCACTTTAATAATGTTTACATACCGTTTTACCTACATCATACAGTGGCCTTCAGAAAGTATTCACACCTCTTGACTTTTTCCACATTGTGTTGTGTTAGTGCCTGAATTTAAAATGGATTACATTTAGATTGTTTGGTCACTGGCCTACACACAATACTCCATAATATCAATGTGGAATTATAATTTCCCAAATGTTTACAAATTAATAAAAAATGAAAAGCTTAAATGTCTTGAGTCAATAAGTATTTAACCTCGTTGTTATGGCAAAATAAGTTCAGGAGTAAAAATGTGCTTAAGTTACATAAGTTGTATGAACTGTGTGCAATAATAGTGTTTAACATGACTACTTCATCTCTGTACCCCACACATCTGTAAGGTCCCTCAGTGGAGCAGTGAATTTCAAACACGGATTCAAAGACCAGGGAGGTTGTCTAATGCCTCACAATGAAGGGGAACTATTGGTAGGTAGATGGGTAAAAATAAAAAGCAGACATTGAATATACCTTTGAGCATGAAGTTATTAATGACACGTTGTATGGGGTATGAATTCAAAACAGAAAAATGCACTAAATTAATGTGGCAAAGTGTTATGTTTGGGGCAAATCCAAAACACCACCACTCTCGATATATTCAAGCATAATGGTGGCTGTGTCATGTTATTGGTATGCTTGTAATTGTTAAGCAAAATCAAAGAGGAAAACCTGGATCAGTCTGCTTTCCACCAGACACTGGGACATGAATTCACCTTTCAGCAGGACAATAATCAATAACACAAGGCCAAATATACACTGGAGTTGCTTATCAAGAAGACAGTGAATGTTCCTGAGTGGCTGAGTTGAGTTACAGCTTTTACTTAAATCTACTTGAAAATGTATGGCAAGACTTGAACATTGTTGTCGAGCAATGATCAACAACCAATTTGACAGAGCTTGAATTAAAAAAATTAAGAATAGGCAAATGTTTGACTCATGGGTGTAAATACTACTGTAAGAAAGATGATTTCTGTATTTAATTTTCAATAAATATCTTACATTTCCTAAAAACATGTTCTCAATGTCATTATGGGCTATTGTGTGCAGTTGGTAGATTTTTTAAAAATCTTTAATTCTGGTTGTAACAACAAATATGTGGATTGTATATACCGGACTTTTCGTTCAGATATTCCTTAATTTCTTTACATTTATTCTTGGGATTTGTGTGTATCATTTTATATATAATTAAACCACCCACCAATTCGAAGGCACATATATATATATATATATATATATATATATATATATATATATATATATATTTTTACAGCTTTTCTGTTACATTTTACATATACACAGTACATTTATGTACAGCAATCACACAATACATTACTGAACATAAACCCTTTAATCCCAACCCTCAGCACATCCCACCTATCACCGTAGACCCCCTCAGCACATCCCACCTATCACCGTAGACCCCCTCAGCACATCCCACCTATCACCGTAGACCCCCTCAGCACATCCCACCTATCACCGTAGACCCCCTCAGCACATAGCACCTATCACCGTAGACCCCCTCAGCACATAGCACCTATCACCGTAGACCCCCTCAGCACATAGCACCTATCACCGTAGACCCCCTCAGCACATAGCACCTATCACCGTAGACCCCCTCAGCACATAGCACCTATCACCGTAGACCCTCTCAGCACATAGCACCTATCACCGTAGACCCCCTCAGCACATAGCACCTATCGCCGTAGACCCCCTCAGCACATCCCACCTATCACCCTAGATCCCCTCAGCACATAGCACCTATCACCGTAGACCCCCTCAGCACATCCCACCTATCACCGTAGACCCCCTCAGCACATAGCACCTATCACCGTAGACCCCCTCAGCACATAGCACCTATCACCGTAGACCCTCTCAGCACATAGCACCTATCACCGTAGACCCCCTCAGCACATAGCACCTATCGCCGTAGACCCCCTCAGCACATCCCACCTATCACCGTAGACCCCCTCAGCACATCCCACCTATCACCGTAGACCCCCTCAGCACATCCCACCTATCACCGTAGACCCCCTCAGCACATCCCACCTATCACCGTAGACCCCCTCAGCCACTCAACACATCCCACCTATCACCGTAGACCCCCTCAGCACATCCCACCTATCACCGTAGACCCCCTCAGCACATCCCACCTATCACCGTAGACCCCCTCAGCACATCCCACCTATCACCGTAGACCCCCTCAGCCACTCAACACATCCCACCTATCACCGTAGACCCCCTCAGCCACTCAGCACATCCCACCTATGTGGGAGTTGGATTTTTACTAATTATCTTTGAAAGATAGGGTCCTGAAAAAGGGACGTTTCTTTTTTTGCTGAGTTTATATACAGAATAAAGTTTATATAGTATTCTGTTGGTGGCAAGAACTTTGTAGAATCATTTAAAGTGAAAAACTCAGTGTTGAATCAAGTGTTTTTTTGTATCAATTCATAAACCATGTGCAATGGAATCAGTACAACGAAAATCTCTTCCCATTTATTTTGCAACTTGTATGGCGCAGCTGTCAACATTTTTGTGTTCAAATGAAACTGGTATATTTTTCTATTTATGCCAGTTCCTTACAGTCAATTAGTATCTTTAATATGGCAGGCAAACAAGTTCCCTACCTTCTCCGTTTTCCACTTGCCTCCTCCGTGTGTGGTAATGCTGCAATCAGTTGGTTTTAAGTGTGGATTGAGCAGACGTTCCATATATTTCCGATAGCTGCATATGTGACACAACTCCACCTTTTCTATTCATTATATAATTACTAAGAAAATAAATGTATCCATAAAGAATGTTGTTTTAAATTCAAATCAGTATATTTGAGTTTAACCATAATATTGGTTGTATCGCAATAACATCTGCTAACCATGTTTATGTGACCAATAATGTGATATTTTCTGAAGGATAAAACTGAAATTGTAACGAGCTTTGTATGGCTTGTTTAAGAAAGGGTGATACTTTAAACACATTTTCAATGAGTAGGAAATTAGAAGTTGTAATCTGTATAAAAGGTAAAAAGGTCATTTTTGAACAATATGATTTTTTTTTAAAACTAGTTATCTTGAGTAGGAAGTGCCATTAGTAAGTAAACAGATAGGATCAAAGAGTTAATCAAGGTGTTTCTTTAGTATTTACCATGGTTGCAGAATCGTGTCTATTGTGCAAACTTTCTATTGAAATGAATTGTGGTAAGTTACCAAGTATGTCTACTTCACCATCCACCCATTTTATTGGTAAACTACAACGTAGTGTAAACACGGTCTTTTAACGATCCAAAATGTAATATGGTACACTTATCATAATTATGTTTAGATCCAGAGGGTTAAAGATCAAGACCTTCAATGAGACTGTGCAGGGATCCAGATTGCAGACTTAAGAAAACTTGAGTCATCGGCATACAGACACCTGTTTTATCCCCTGGTTTCTAGATGTTCATGTCAGATCTAATTTTAATAGCCAGTATTTCAATGGCCACTTGTTTTAATTCTCTTTAAAAGCTCAACTTTTTAAGTAGTAAACATGATTTACTATTTTTACACCTGGGGTTGCTGTACATAACTTGAACCCATTATATAAGAGATTCAGCGAAATTAAAGTAATCCAGACATTTCTATAGAAATTCTAATCATACTTTATCAAACGCCTTTTAAAAATCTGCTCTGAAGACCAGATCTGGTATCTTAGATGCGCCATAATGTTCAATTGTTTCAACTAATAGTCATATTTGTGTGTATTATGAATCTGCCAAGGCAGCAGCTCCTCTTCCTGGGGTCCAGAAAAAGTATGTCAGTTAAACCATTTTAAAAACATTACAATACATTCACAGATTTCACAACACACTGTGTGCCCTCAGGCCCCTAATCCACCACTACCTCATATCTACAGTACTGAATCCATGTGTGTGTGTGTGTTATTGTGTTTGTGCCAATGTTTGTCTCTTCACAGTCCACGCTGTTCCATGAGGTGCATTTGTATCTGTTTTTACATCTGATTCTACTGCTGCATCAGTTACCTGATGTGGAATAGAGTTCCATGTAGTCATGGCTCTATGTAATAGTCTGTTCTGGACTTGGGGACTGTGAAGAGACCTCTGGTGACATGTCTTGTGGGGTATGTATGGGTGTCTGAGCTGTGTGCTAGTAGTTTAAACAGACCTCTGGTGTCATGTCTTGTGGGGTATGCATGTGTGTCTGAGCTGTGTGCTAGTAGTTTAAACAGACCTCTGGTGTCATGTCTTGTGGGGTATGCATGTGTGTCTGAGCTGTGTGCTAGTTGTTTAAACAGACCTCTGGTGGTATGTCTTATGGGGTACGCATGGGTGTCTGAGCTGTGTTCCATTAGTTCAAACAGACAGCTCGGTGCATCCAACATGTCAACAATACCTCTCATAAATACAAGTAGTGATGAAGTCAATCTCTCCTCCACTTTGAGCCAAGGGAGATTGACATGCAATTTTCCTAAGTCCCTCTTCGTGGTACCTGACCACACAACTGAACAGTAGTCCAGGTGCGACAAAATTAGGGCCTGTTGGACCTGCCTTGTTGACAGTGTTGTTAAGAAGGTAGAATCTAGGGCCTGTAGGACCTGCCTTGTTGATAGTGTTGTTAATTAAGAAGGTAGAAACTAGGGCCTGTAGGACCTGCCTTGTTGACAGTGTTGTTAAGGCAGAGCAGCACTTTATTATGGACAGACTTCTCCCCATCTTAGCTACTGTTGTATCAATATGTGTTAACCATAACAGTTTACAATCTAGTCTCCTCAACTTGCTCAATTTCTACATTATTTATTACAAGATTTAGTTGAGGTTTGCGGTTTAGTGAATGATTTGTCTCAAATACAATGCTTTAAGTTTTATAAATATTTAGGACTAACTTATTCTTTGCCACCCACTCTGAAACTAACTGCAATTCTTTGTTAAGTGTTGCAGTAATTTCAGTCGCTGTAGTAGCTGGCTTTACTGTCCCTGCTTTTTAAATCTGGCAGCTGATTTGATAGCTGAACCACATACATATCTGTTCAATTTAACCCTGAAATGTAATGAAATTCCAAAGATATGGAAATCAACATTTGTCCTACCACTTTTAAAAGGGGGAGATCCAACTCTTAAATAATTATAGGCCAATCTCAAAGCTGTCACCCCTGGTGAAAATACTTGAAACTGTTGTAAGTGAACAGCTAAAAGAGTTATTTGCTAACTATTTTATCAATGTACCAATCGGGCTTCAGGAAGAAGCATAGCACAATTACAGCAGCCATGAAGGTTTTTAATGATATCACTCAAGCCATTGACAAAAAACAGCACTGTGTCTCACTTTTTATTGATCTCTCTAAGGCTTTTGATACAGTTGATCATGCTATACTAAGGCAGAGATTGTCGAGTGTAGGTCTTTCGGAGCATGCAGTTGCATGGTTTGCTAACTATCTGTCTGATAGAGCTCAGTGCACTCAATTTGATGGGCTTATGTCTGTTAAATTGTCTGTCTTGAATGGTGTGTCCCAAGGCTCTGTACTTGGTCCTCTCTTATTCACTATTTATATAAATGATTTAGACAAAAATGTCTAAAATGCACAACTTCATTTTTATGCTGATGATACTGTTATTTACCGTTGTGCCTCGTCTCTTACAAAAGCTTTCCAGAACTTGCAAACTGCTTTTTATACTGTTCAACATACCTTGTGTCAATAGAAGCTTATCCTCAATACTGCCAAAACTAAACTAATGGTGTTTTCTAATGCAAGAAATAGACCTCTGAACCTTTCATCTATTAGTACCTGTCAGGGCAAGGAGATTGAGGTTGTAACCTCATAAATATCTTGGAATTTTAATTGATGACGGCCTCTCTTTTAAATTGCATATACTTACAAAATAATTGAAGCTGAAATTGGGATTTTATTTTAGGAATAAGGCCTGTTATTCTTTTGAAGCCAGGAGGAGGCTAGTATCAGCTACATTTGTCTTTACTAAACTATGGGTATTTTATATATGAATGCTTCCGCTCAGTGTTTGAGATCAATTGACACTCTTTACCATGGCACTTTGAGATTTATTTTCAACTGCAAAACCCTTACGCACCACTGCACTTTGTATACCAGGGTTGGCTGGCCTTCTCTAGTCACTCGTAGTCTCAGTCACTGGTATACTTTTATTTACAAAGCCATTTTGGGTTTGCTACCTTTTTATTGTTCAGAAATGTGGTGGGTACTCTGTTCGTTCACTGGACTAACTGTTCCAAATGTCAGAACTGAATTTATTAAAAGGGCTTTTATGTACTCTGCTCCATGGTCTTGGAACGCCTTACAAAATACTTGTAAACTGGAAGAACTGGTATTTTTAAATCACTGATGAAGGATTTTGAGGCTGATTCTCTGACCTGTCAATGTTTTTAATTTGCTGTTTTTGATTTTGTTATACTTGTGTGAATTCAATGGATTTTACTAAATTACTTGGTTTTTTTATGTCCGTCTAATTTTGTAATGACTTGGTGCTGCCTATCTTGGCCAGGACGCTCTTGAAAAATAGATTTTAAATCTCAAATGAGCCCTTCCTGGTTAAATAAAGGTTAAATAAAATAAAATGTTATTAGTAAAGATTGAAAAAAAGTAATGGGCCTAGACAGCTGCCCTGGGGAATTCCTGATTCTACATGGATTATGTTAGAGAGGCTTCCATTAAAGAACACCCTCTGTTCTGTTAGACAGGTAACTCTTTATCCACAATATAGCCATAACAGATTTGGTCCTGTTTCAGTAGTAATGAAATCATAATTTATTGGACTACCTGAAAGTCTACAATTGTTATAGGAGTAATTAAAACATGCTAATACTGGATCTTTGAGTACATCAAAAAGGTCATATATCTGTACTGGTGTACCATCAAGTTTTTCCAGACTGAAAATATATAATTGCCTCAAAAAAACAAAGAAAAAGTTCCTCCTCTAAGTTGGCATTCACACAGGTCTTTATGTAAATGTGTTAATCCTACATTATTATTAGGAAATAAATCCTTACAGTTATCATTCAGCAGAAAAGGAGACAAAAGA
Source organism: Oncorhynchus clarkii lewisi (assembly GCF_045791955.1). Classification (NCBI taxonomy): domain Eukaryota; kingdom Metazoa; phylum Chordata; class Actinopteri; order Salmoniformes; family Salmonidae; genus Oncorhynchus; species Oncorhynchus clarkii. Next base: position 53,459,526 of record NC_092168.1, read on the forward strand.
AAACATGCTTAAAATATTTTTGCTTCCTCTTTAAAAATATTGTTTTGTATTGTTAGTTATACTGCACTGTTGGAGCTAGATACATAAGCATATCGCTGCACCTGCGATAACATCTGCAAAATATGTTTACGAGACCAATAACATTTGATTTGACACTGTTGTGCACTCCAGGCAGCAAGGTTAAGTTGATTAGTAATGACACATTCCAGGAATTTTCTGCCTGTTTGTTCAGCAACCCTCACAATGCAGCCTGTTACTGAGGCCCAGTAGAGCGCTCCATATAGGCCCTTTGTACCACTGAATGCCTCAAATACACACTCCTCTGTCTCAGTCTTTCCCTCAGTCACTCGCTCTTACCCTCAGGCTCTCTGTTCCTCTCCTAACCCACCATCCTCTCTGGCCGTGCTGTCTGACCTCTCTCCTCCCCCACCATCCTCTCTGGCCGTGCTGTCTGACCTCTCTCCTCCCCCACCATTCTCTCTGGCCGTGCTGTCTGACCTCTCTCCTCCCCCACCATCCTCTCTGGCCGTGCTGTCTGACCTCTCTCCTCCCCCACCATCCTCTCTGGCCGTGCTGTCTGACCTCTCTCCTCCCCCACCATCCTCTCTGGCCGTGCTGTCTGACCTCTCTCCTCCCCCACCGTCCTCTCTGGCCGTCCTCTCCTCCCCCACCGTGCTGTCTGACCTCTCCTACTGCTCATCTGAAGGTCAATCCAGTGTAATTGCTCCAAATGGGTTTAATGAGTGATAAAATAATTACATTACCCTGGCTGTCCAGACCAGGTAATTACATTACCCTGGCTGTCCAGACCAGGTAATTACATTACCCTGGCTGTCCAGACCAGGTAATTACATTACCCTGGCTGTCCAGACCAGGTAATTACATTACCCTGGCTTTCTAGACCAGATGAGAGGCAGACGTGGTAATTATGTCTCTCTGTAGGGTGTACACGCATTCTGCCCAGAATCGGTGTAAACATGCTTTGGTGATTAAATTTCACTTTGTTATAAATATATTTTACCAAGACAAATATGATTCTTCATGTTTTGGATCGTTCAGAGGGGTCTTTCCCTAACATTCAGTATCATTAAAGGGATACTTTGCCAATAATGGCCTTTATCTTTACCGTGCTTCTACATCTGCATTGCTTGCCGTTTGGGGTTTTAGGCTGGGTTTCTGTACAGCACCTTGAGATATCAGCTAAGAAAGGCTATATAAATAAATCAAATGTATCTACTTCCACAGAGTCAGATGGCCTCCTTTATCTACTGACCCAGAGTCAGGTGGCCTCCTTTATCTACTGACCCAGAGTCAGGTGGCCTCCTTTATCTACTGACCCAGAGTCAGGTGGCCTCCTTTATCTACTGACCCAGAGTCAGGTGGCCTCCTTTATCTACTGACCCAGAGTCAGGTGGCCTCCTTTATCTACTGACCCAGAGTCAGGTGGCCTCCTTTATCTACTGACCCAGAGTCAGGTGGCCTCCTTTATCTACTGACCCAGAGTCAGATGGTCTCCTTTATCTACTGACCCAGAGTCAGATGGTCTCCTTTATCTACTGACCCAGAGTCAGATGGTCTCCTTTATCTACTGACCCAGAGTCAGATGAACTCGTGGATACCATTTCTGTCTCTAGCACGAAGGAAGTTAAAATGTTGTTTCATGAGCCAATGCTAACAAGCGAAGTCTACAGGTATCTGCTAGCATGCAGTGACTGAGGATTAGCATGCAGTGACTGAGGATTAGCATGCAGTGACTGAGGATTAGCATGCAGTGACTGAGGATTAGCATGCAGTGACTGAGGATTAGCATGCAGTGACTGAGGATTAGCATGCAGTGACTGAGGATTAGCATGCAGTGACTAGTCATTTGCAAAGTTGTCTCCGACGGGTCGCAAAAAGCCAAATAAACACAAGCTGAATTACATGGAAATTACTTTGAAAATAAAATGCTTTCAATATGCTCAGTAGTACATTGACATTTCAGAGATATTTGTTTTTGTGAGAAATCTTGTGGGGGGGGGGGATTTTGCATTCATATGAAAAGCGTATCCTAAAATATGTCAATTCAAATATATATATTTGGGGTATATTTGGGGTCATATGTTGGACTAGTGAGGCTCTCTCCACCTATCGGTGAGGAGGATTCACCATCTTTATCAAATGATTTCATCCACCTACAGATACAAATCGGCAAAATGCAGCAAATGAGGGGGCCAACTGGACTGCTCGCTTACCGATACGGTAGGCTACAGACGAGTCACTCACTAACTTCACGGAGTACGTTTCGAAGCACAGGAATAATTTGATATTAAACTGATTAGAGGTAGATAATGCAATAGTCATGTAAACACCTTCCTCTGGGTCAAAATCAAAGTAAGCATGCGCTGATTAAAACACCTGGTTTTCTGAACAATCTTTAAAATTACTAGGCCATGTAAACACCTTAAAAATCGGTGCTGAGCGAGCCTTGCTTTTTAGCACGAGTGAAGTGAGTTCGGAACAACTAAATGTATGTGTCACAGAAGTAGCTTTCACAAACAATATATATGTCCAAACTCAGAATCAAATATGCTTTCCAAAAATAACATATTCCAAGCTGTATCACCGTGATTGGGAGACCCATAGGGCAGCGCACAATTTGCCTAGCGTCGTCCGGGTTTGACTGGGGTAGGCCGTCATTATCAATAAGAATTTGTTCTCAACTGACTTGCCTAGTTAAATAAAGATGAAATAAAAACATTTTATAAAAGTAGCAGAGAGAGTCTATAACTTGGGTGACTGGAGTCTGACAATATTTTGGGTTTTCCTCTGACACCGCCAAGTATATAGGTCCTGGATGACAGGAAGCTTGGCAACAGTGATGTACTGAGCCGTACGCACTACCCTTTGTAGCGCCTTGCTACAAATGCCGAGCAATTGCCGTACCAGGCAGTGATGCAACCAGTCAGGATGCTCTCGATGGTGCAGCTGTAGAACTGAGGATCTGAGGACCCATGACAAATCTTTTTAGTTTCCTGAGGGGGAATAGGCTTTGTTGTGTCCCCTTCACAACTGTCTTGGTTTGTTTGGACCATGACAGTTTGTTGGTGATGTGGACACCAAGGAACTTGAAACTCTCAACCCGTTTCACTACAGCAAGGTTTTATTTGTATTTATTTATTTTATTTAACCTTCATTAAACTAGGCAAGTCAAATAAGAACAAATTCTTATTTACAATGACGGCCCATCCAAACCCTAACAATGCTGGGCCAAATGTGCGCTGACCTATGGGACTCCTAATCACGGCCGGTTGTGATACAGCCTGGAATCGAACCAGGGTCTGTAGTGATGCCTCTAGCACTGAGATGTAGTGCCTTAGACCACTGCACCACTCGGGAGCCCCCAAAATGTATTACGATCGCGCCAAACAGCGCAGGCAAATATTAATGGGGCCTGTTCGGCAATTTCCTGTAGTCCACTATCAGCTCCTCTGTCTTGCTCACATTGAGGGAGAGGTTGTTGTCCTGGCACCACACAGCCAGGTCTCTCATCATTGTCATGTCATCAGCAAACTTAATGATGGTGTTGGACGGCTATACCGCAGCACCAAGTCTAGGTCCAAAAGGATCCTGAACTTCTTAGGGGGCAGTTCACCGTCACACAGTTCACCGTCACAGTTCACCGTCACACAGTTCACATAGCTTACTAGAGGAGCATCCCACCATGGGAGTGAACCACAGAGACCGTGCTGAACACTCGTTCCATGACGCTACAGTTAAACTATAAGAGTGATTTACTCTAAACCACGAGCTGGGCTCTTTCTGATACACTCAGCCCCTCCAACAATGCCATTATTCTACAAACTTGGAGAACACAGGAAAGCTTGGGGAGAGAAAGAAGACGTGAGAAAGAATTCTAAGTTAAGGTGACTCAGTCTTCCTGACAAGCTCCCGCCCCCACCCCCTGCCCCAGTCCCCCTGGTAGATGACCACAGGTCCACATCCAGGTCAACTCCAGCCACTACATGGCTAGTCACAGAGGCTAGGCACCACTAGCTATCCTCCCACCACATAACCCTCAGGGCTGAAGGGAAGACCACACAACTATTAGCTGAGATCATCTGCCTCATCACTCAGCATGTCTTCTCGAAAACAAGTATGATTCCACATCTGCTGCAATGATGAGAAGTGGAATTATTCAGGTATCTGAGCTGCCAAACTAACAGTCCTCATCATGTCAATGTGATGTTTCATCTTTATTTCCTGATCTGGCTCTGATGAGCCATCTTGTTATTCATCGTGTTATTAGTCTACAATCAATGGCTTTTCTCAGACCATCACAGCCTCTACCTACAGAGGAAACAGAGGAAGTGGTCCTGAGCGTTTGCTGGAGGACCCTGAGGAACCATCAGCTCATTTCCTGTCTCTTATATCACATCAGGAGAGCCATAGGGTGAATGTACCTCAGAGGGGAGCAGCACTGAGACAGTAGTAGACTAGATGTGTCCTGGTGGGGAGCTGTGATGTAGACTACATGTGTCCTGGTGGGGAGCTGTAATGTAGACTACATGTGTCCTGGATGGGGAGCTGTGATGTAGACTACATGTGTCCTGGTGAGGAGCTGTGATGTAGACTACATGTGTCCTGGATGGGGAGCTGTGATGTAGACTACATGTGTCCTGGATGGGGAGCTGTGATGTAGACTACATGTGTCCTGGTGGGGAGCTGTGATGTAGACTACATGTGTCCTGGTGGGGAGCTGTAATGTAGACTACATGTGTCCTGGATGGGGAGCTGTGATGTAGACTACATGTGTCCTGGTGGGGAGCTGTGATGTAGACTACATCTGTCCTGTGGGGAGCTGTGATGTAGACTACATCTGTCCTGGTGAGGAGCTGTGATGTAGACTTGATGTGTCCTGGTGGGGAGCTGTAATGTAGACTACATCTGTCCTGTGGGGAGCTGTAATGTAGACTACATGTGTCCTGGTGGGGAGCTGTAATGTAGACTACATGTGTCCTGGTGGGGAGCTGTAATGTAGACTTGATGTGTCCTGGTGGGGAGCTGTAATGTAGACTACATCTGTCCTGTGGGGAGCTGTAATGTAGACTACATGTGTCCTGGTGGGGAGCTGTGATGTAGACTACATGTGTCCTGGTGGGGAGCTGTGATGTAGACTACATGTGTCCTGGTGGGGAGCTGTGATGTAGACTACATGTGTCCTGGTGGGGAGCTGTGATGTCACTTCCCTTCTGTTACAGTACATCTCCTGCAAAAACAAACAAGACGCGAAACTCAAAGAACAAACAGTGCCGTCACATAGCCAATTATTTACTTCACTGCAAAGACATTCACAGCTGGTTTATATATCACTTGGGTATAAGCTGCTGACTGTGGGATGTTTGCTGTGCTAGCCCATTCAGAAACAATGATAGTTGAATACAGCTGGAATAGAACTTGCATTAGAAACAGGAGTCTGAGTAGAGAGGAGAAAAATATAGCACTCTAACCAACCGTCCATCTTCCAGATGAAAATCAATGCTGTTGTGTCAATATGAACAGTGTAGGCCCACTAGTGTACCACTACTAAATAATATGCCAAATGAACAAGCATTCTGTTCCGGTAGAGTGCAGTTCAACTCGTTCTCCCAGTCCCTCTGAGCAGCAGAGCAGGAAGCCTCCCAACAGCTGCTAGACCAACAGGGCTGCTAATGCTATCGGGCTGCTGCTAGACCAACAGGGCTGCTAATGCTATCGGGCTGCTGCTAGACTCCCAACAGGGCTGCTAATGCTATCGGACTGCTGCTAGACGTCCAACAGGGCTGCTAATGCTATCGGGCTGCTGCTAGACGTCCAACAGAGCTGCTAATGCTATCGGGCTGCTGCTAGACGTCCAACAGGGTTGCTAATGCTATCGGGCTGCTGCTAGACGTCCAACAGAGCTGCTAATGCTATCGGGCTGCTGCTAGACATCCAACAGGGCTGCTAATGCTATCGGGCTGCTGCTAGACGTCCAACAGGGCTGCTAATGCTATCGGGCTGCTGCTAGACGTCCAACAGGGCTGCTAATGCTATCGGGCTGCTGCTAGACGTCCAACAGGGCTGCTAATGCTATCGGGCTGCTGCTAGACGTCCAACAGGGCTACTAATGCTATCGGGCTGCTGCTAGAAGTCCAACAGCGCTGCTAATGCTATCGGGCTGCTGCTAGAAGTCCAACAGGGCTGCTAATGCTATCGGGCTGCTGCTAGACGTCCAACAGGGCTGCTAATGCTATCGGGCTGCTGCTAGACGTCCAACAGAGCTGCTAATGCTATCGGGCTGCTGCTAGACGTCCAACAGGGTTGCTAATGCTATCGGGCTGCTGCTAGACGTCCAACAGAGCTGCTAATGCTATCGGGCTGCTGCTAGACATCCAACAGGGCTGCTAATGCTATCGGGCTGCTGCTAGACCAACAGGGCTGCTAATGCTATCGGGCTGCTGCTAGACTTCCAACAGGGCTGCTAATGCTATCGGACTGCTGCTAGACGTCCAACAGGGCTGCTAATGCTATCGGGCTGCTGCTAGACGTCCAACAGAGCTGCTAATGCTATCGGGCTGCTGCTAGAAGTCCAACAGCGCTGCTAATGCTATCGGGCTGCTGCTAGAAGTCCAACAGGGCTGCTAATGCTATCGGGCTGCTGCTAGACATCCAACAGGGCTGCTAATGCTATCGGGCTGCTGCTAGACGTCCAACAGGGCTACTAATGCTATCGGGCTGCTGCTAGAAGTCCAACAGCGCTGCTAATGCTATCGGGCTGCTGCTAGAAGTCCAACAGGGCTGCTAATGCTATCGGGCTGCTGCTAGACATCCAACAGGGCTGCTAATGCTATCGGGCTGCTGCTAGACGTCCAACAGGGCTGCTAGAAGGGGGTGACTGGCTGCAGGGCCGGGGGAGGGGGCAGCAGCTCCTCCATCTACAGTCATCACTGCATAGGAAAATAAGGGCATGTCTAAGTCCAATGAGAGCGAGAACAAGGAGAGAGAGACAGGAGAGAGACACAGCAAGGACAAGGAGAGAGACAGGAGAGAGACACAGCAAGGACAAGGAGAGAGACAGGAGAGAGACACAGCAAGGACAAGGAGACAGGAGAGAGACACAGCAAAGACAAGGAGAGAGACAGGAGAGAGACACAGCAAAGACAAGGAGAGAGAGAGACCATTGCTGCTTGCAGAGCTCCACCAGACCAGGAAGTGACACACACAGAGAACAGGAAGGAAGAGGAAACAGCTGGACAGACGTAGATTCTGGTTCCACTGGCTTCTAGTCAAAGCTCACATCCACTACAAGACCATGGTACTTGCTCACAGAGCAACAAGAGGAACTGCCCCTCCCTACCTTCAGACTATGCCCAACACAAGCAGTCCATTCTGCCACCTCTGGTCTATTGGCCCTCCCACCCCTACGGGAGGGCAGCTCCAGCTCAGCCTAAGCTCTTCTCTGTCCAGGAAAATCCCCCTGAAGCTAGGACAGAAGAAGAGTCCCTGTCCATCTTCCCCCTGAAACTAAGACAGCAGAGTCCCTGTCCATCTTCCCCCTGAAACTAGAACAGCAGAGTCCCTGTCCATCTTCCCCCTGAAACTAGGACAGCAGAGTCCCTGTCCATCTTTCCCCTGAAGCTAGGACAGCAGAGTCCCTGTCCATCTTCCTCCTGAAGCTAGAACAGCTGAGTCCCTGTCCATCTTCCCCCTGAAGCTAGAACAGCTGAGTCCCTGTCCATCTTCCCCCTGAAACTAGGACATCAGAGTCCCTGCCCATCTTCCCCCTGAAACTAGGACAGCAGAGTCTCTGCCCATCTTCCCCCTGATGCTGGGACAGCAGAGTTCCTGCCCATCTTCCCCCTGATGCTGGGACAGCAGAGTCCCTGCCCATCTTCCCCCTGAAGCTAGGACAGCAGAGTCCCTGCCCATCTTCCCCCTGATGCTGGGACAGCAGAGTCCCTGTCCATCTTCCCCCTGAAACTAGGACAGCAGAGTCCCTGTCCATCTTCCCCCTGAAGCTAGGACAGCAGAGTCCCTGTCCATCTTCCCCCTGAAGCTAGAACAGCAGAGTCCCTGTCTATCTTCCCCCTGAAGCTAGGACAGCAGAGTCCCTGTCCATCTTCCCCCTGAAGCTAGGACAGCAGAGTCCCTGCCCATCTTCCCCCTGATGCTGGGACAGCAGAGTCCCTGCCCATCTTCCCCCTGAAGCTAGGACAGCAGAGTCCCTGCCCATCTTCCCCCTGAAGCTAGGACAGCAGAGTCCCTGCCCATCTTCTGAAAACATCTGAAACGCTACCTCTTCAAAGAGCATCTTAAATAATTCCACAGCAGCCACCACTGGCACCAGCTCCTCACCCCCACCCCAAAAAAACCATCAGGATGGACAACACACAGACAGAGACCATCAGGATGGACAACACACAGACAGAGACCATCAGGATGGACAACACACAGACAGAGACCATCAGGATGGACAACACACAGACAGAGGCCATCAGGATGGACAACACACAGACAGACCACCATCAGGATGGACAACACACAGACAGACCACCATCAGGATGGACAACACACAGACAGAGGCCATCAGGATGGACAACACACAGACAGAGGCCATCAGGATGGACAACACACAGACAGACCACCATCAGGATGGACAACACACAGACAGACCACCATCAGGATGGACAACACACAGACAGACAACCATCAGGATGGACAACACACAGACAGACCACCATCAGGATGGACAACACACAGACAGACCACCATCGGGATGACAACACAGACAGAGACCATGAGGAGGACATCTGGTTCCACTCCTGACAAACACAAAGACAGGAACCCTCTGTCTCCCTGGGGACGCTGGTCAGCTCACAACAGACTTCCCAAAAGGCCCCCTATCCTGTATAAAGGGCTCTAGTCTAGTAGTCTAGTAATGGCAGCCTATCCCGTACACTCCTTCTGTGGATTCCAACTGCTCTTAAATGCAAGTAAAACTAAATGCCTGCTCTTCAACCAATCGCAGCCCCACTTGCCTGCCCGCCCAGCATCACTACTCTGGACGGTTCTGACTTAGAATATATGGACAACAACAAATACCTAGGTGACTGATTAGACTGTAAACTCTCCTTCCAGACTCACATTAAGCATCTCCAATCCAAAATTAAATCTAGAATCGGAATCCTATATCGCAACAAAGCATCCTTCACTCATGCTGCCAAACATACCCTCGTAAAACTGACTATTGTCACCGATCCTTGACTTCAGTGATGTCATTTACAAAATGGCCTCCAACACTCTACTCAGCAAATTGGATGCAGTCTATCACAGCGCCATCCGTTTTGTCACCAAAGCCCCACATACTACCCACCACTGTGACCTGTATGCTCTCGTTGGCTGGCCCTCGCTACAGATTCGTCGCCAAACCCACTGGCTCCAGGTCATCTAAGTCTTTGCTAGGTAAAGCCCCGCCTTCTCTCAGTTCACTGGTCACCATAACACCCACCTGTAGCATGCGCTCCAGCAGGTATATCTCACTGGTCATCCCCAAAGCCAACACCCATTTTGGCCACCTTTCCTTCCAGTTCTCTGATGCCAATGACTGGAACGAACTGCAATTTTTTTTTTTTTATCACTGAAGCTGGAGATCCATTTATTTTAATTTAAGCATCAGCTGTCAGAGCAACTCACCGATCTCTGTACCTGTACATAGCCCATCTGTAAATAGCCCATCCAACTACCTCATCTCCATATTGTTATTTATTTTTGCTCCTTTGGACCCCAGTATCTCTACTTGCACATTCATCTTCTGTAATTACTTCGCCACCATGGCCTATTTATTGCCTTACCTCCCTTATCTTACTAGATTTGCACACACTGTATATAGATTTTTCTCTATTGTGTTATTGACTGTACGTTTGTTAATTCCATGTGTAACTCTGTTGTTTTTGTCGCACTGCTTTGCTTTATCTTGGCCAGGTCGCAGTTGTAAATGAGAACTTGTTCTCAACTAGCCTACCTGGTTAAATAAAGGGTTAGGTTTATGTTATATAAAGGTGAAATAAAAAAAATAAACTGTAACACCCTTAGACCTAACCAGAAAAAGTCCCTCTGCTCTACTGACACCATCACACAGTCTAATCAGATAATAATCTATAGGTCACTACTGACACCATCACACAGTCTAATCAGATTTAGGCTCTGCTGAAACCATCACTAGTCCTCAGTCTAATCATATAATAATATATAGGTCACTGCTAAGGCTCTGCATGGCCTAATACAGCTGCTCACTTCATAATGTTGAGTCTTGCTAAGTATCCCATCACAAATGGCACCCTATTCCCTATATAGTGCACTACATTTGACCAGAGCCCTATGGCCCCTGGTCAAAAGTAGTGCACTTCATAGGGAGCAAGGTGCCATTTGTGACATGCTAGGACTTCAGTCCCACTGCTGGAACAATCTGCAGATCTGGTTGAAATTGGATGAAGCAGCGGCACTCAGACAGTGTCAGATATTGGTTGAAGACCTGGTAGCTGAGAGATGTCGATGACTTGTGTATTTCAACTGTTTCTTGTATCCTATAAAAATGTGGAAATTGTCAAATGCATGGCTCCCTTGTAAAAAAATGTTTTTAAAAGACCTTAGTCTCAATGGGACTATAAAGGTCAAATAAAGACATTTGATACCCATTTCCTGATACATGGAGTCCTGCAGGGCAGTTTAGAGTGGCTCAGTGGTTCCGTTTCTAAATTAATCCCTCTTCTCTTTTCAACACCAGCTACTAGATTAATCTGACTTTGAGTAAAGGTGGAATCAGGGGTTTGATCTTCCGGACTGAGGGGGGAGGTTGAAGAGTGTACAGTGAGCAGCACACTGATCAGCTATAACAGGACCAAGGTTGAGTGTCTGTGTTTATATTTGAGCATCAATCGTTGGTGCATTCATCCCATGTAGACAGGAGGTATTGAGGAAGTTACTGACTCACTGCATCCTTCAGATGGCTCAGAGTAATGCCTGGATCACACCAGGGGCATCATTGCATTTCGGTACACCAGAAGTACATTAATTTTCAATGGAATGCTCCCTTAACACCCGGCAGCCAGCTGCACCAATGTGTCGGAGGAAACACTGTTCAACTAAAGACAGAGGTCAGCCTGCAGGTGCCCGGGCCTGCCACAAGGAGACGCTAGAGCGCAATGAGCCAAGTAAAGCCCCCCCCCCCCCCCCAGGACGCCGCTGGGCCAAATGTGTACCGCCCTATGGGACTCCCGTTCACGGCCGGTTATGGCACAGCCTGGGATCGAACCCAGGTCTGTAGTGATGCCTCAAGCACTGCAATGGCACTGGGGAGGCCCGCTTCACTACTTTTCTGCCAACGCACAGATGGCCAATCACAACGTTCAAGGCTACACCTTCACTTTCTGATGGCACCTTCGTTACAGGTTCTGCATTGTCAGTAGGACACTGTAGAAAGAGTAATGAACTTCAATACTGTGCCCACTGAGGAAAAACTGATTCTTATAGAGTTGGAAGGCTATTCAAACAGCATAAAGCAGAGTTGGTGCTATCTGATCATCAACAGTGTCATTCAACCTTAACATTGAAATGGATTGTGTGTGTGTGTGTGTGTGTGTGTGTGTGTGTGTGTGTGTGTGTGTGTGTGTGTGTGTGTGTATAAACCACTGGTTTTACATGTAATACCCACAATGCAATACGTGGTCCTCTTTTCCATGTCTTCCTCATCATACTTTTGCATAAACAAATTGGGGAAAGAAAAACCTCCATGTCACAAGAATATTAGTTAGCTACATGACATTAATCAGGGCGCGTGTCAGACAGCTGTGGTTTAAATTATTAATAATAATTAAATACTAGCCTATTTTATGACTTTGGGATCTCTTCCTTTTAACTTTCCCAAATGTAATTTGGACAAATTCCAAAATAAGTCCCATTCCTCTCGGCCGACACCTAGTCCTCATAAACGAGTTTGACGACTGAGCACTCTGTTCAAAATATTAATCACAAAAAGTACTTTCATCGATTGGACTTGATTTGTGTGTGGAATAGGCTACTTCTGATCTCAATTTGAGGAGATCATTATCTGTAAAGCCAAAGAGCAGCGTCGTTCCACACGTAACTGTCCGCGGTAGTTGATGTGTGCGGGGACGAGTCGCCTACCTTCCGACAGTTCCAGCTCCAACTCCGCCAGCTTCTCCCGGACCTCCACCGGCAGTGACATGGCCATAGCCGGGCTCGGTTCCAACATCATTAGTAATCCGGTAGAATTCCTCTCAGCCATGGTGTTCCGGTCCGAGTGGGCCGAGACTCCCCGTCGAGGGACGGAGTGATGTTCAGCCGGTTGCCTGGTGTAACGTTAGCAGGCGGGTGGTGGCTACTGCAGACAGATGTGCGGAAAAGCCCTACATCACCCTGGCACAGACTGGCATTAGCTCGTTAGCTAACCCTGCTAGACACATTCCTAAAGTAACGTTGAGGCTAAATCACCAAACAGTTACGAATTCGGTTGATCTGGTCAGAGGTGTGTTTCCTAATCCACAGTGTCTGCGTCGAGCGGATTTGAACCGGTAACTCATCCATCTCTGGTGCACAGCACCGCCGCCATTGCATTATAGTAACAGCAGCCCGAAGCACGTTCACGGTGTCTGGCGCGTCATGGGGAACATGCATGCTCACCTACATGCCGGGACGTTTTGCATATTGGCTACACATTGTTCCTGCATCACATGTAAAACCATGGAGAGGGGGGAAATAACATCACAGACAGTCGACAGGACTTCTTGGACAAAACCTCTGAGAAATCAGACTGATTGACACCAGATGAGCTGCTGACACCGAAGTTAACCTGGACAGCCATCTAGCGGTGTGGTGCAGTTTAACGTTCTTCTTCTTCGATGAGGTTTAACGGTGGTTGGCATCCAACAAATGTTGCATTACCGCCACTCACTAGACTGGAGTATAACTCCCTTCCACGTTGCTTGAAAATTAACATCAAATCAAAATCAAATCAAATGTATTTATAAAGCCCTTCGTACATCAGCTGATATCTCAAAGTGCTGTACAGAAACCCAGCCTAAAACCCCAAACAGCAAGCAATGCAGGTGTAGAAGCACGGTGGCTAGGAAAAACTCCCTAGAAAGGCCAAAACCTAGGAAGAAACATGAATAAATCAACAAATACCCTACCTTCTAACCCTACACTAAAACCCCTGACCCTACTCCACTATTTAAATACCCTACCATCTAATTCTACACTAAAACCCCCCACCCTACTCCACTATTTAAATACCCTACCATCTAACCCTACACTAAAACCCCCCACCCTACTCCACTATTTAAATACCCTACCTTCTAACCCTACACTAAAACCCCTGACCCTACTCCACTATTTAAATACCCTACCATCTAATTCTACACTAAAACCCCTCACCCTACTCCACTATTTAAATACCCTACCATCTAACCCTACACTCACTAAACCCCCACCCTACTCCACTATTTAAATACCCTACCATCTAACCCTACACTAAAACCCCCCCCATCCTACTCCACTATTTAAATTACCTACCATCTAACCCTACACTCACTAACAACCCCCCACCCTACTCCACTATTTAAATACCCTACCATCTAACCCTACACTAAAACCCCCCACCCTACTCTACTATTTAAATACCCTACCATCTAACCCTACACTCACTACAAATCCCCACCCTACTCCACTATTTAAATACCCTACACATGGAGTAAAACAAACACACAGTCAATAATACAGTAGAAACAAGTCTATATACGATATGAGCAAATGAGGTGAGATAAGGGAGGTAAAGGCAAAAAAAAAGGCCATGGTGGCAAAGTAAATACAATATAGCAAGTAAAACACTGGAATGGTAGATTTGCAGTGGAAGAATGTGCAAAGTAGAAATAAAAATAATGGGGTGCAAAGGAGCAAAATAAATAAATAAATAAAATAAATACGGTAGGGAAAGAGGTAGTTGTTTGGGCTAAATTATAGATGGGCTATGTACAGGTGCAGTAATATGTGAGCTGCTCTGACAGCTGGTGCTTAAATCTAGTGAGGGAGATAAGTGTTTCCAGTTTCAGAGATTTTTGTAGTTCGTTCCAGTCATTGGCAGCAGAGAACTGGAAGGAGAGGCGGCCAAAGAAATAATTGGTTTTGGGGGTGACCAGAGAGATATACCTGCTAGAGCGCGTGCTACAGGTGGGTGATGCTATGGTGACCAGCTACCCACTTACTAGAAATGTCACGACTTCGGCGGAAGTCGGTCCTTGTTCAGGCGGCGTTCGGTGGTCCACGCCACCAGCCTTCTAGCCATCGCCAATCCACTTTTAATTTTCCATTTGTTTTGTCCTTGACTTACACACCCTGTTTCAATCCCCCAATTGCTTGTTCATTATTTAACCCTTTGTTCCCCCATGTTTGTTTGTGAGTGATTGTTTATTGTATTGTGGTCCGTATTTGTGGTTCCTCCTCCAGCTGGAGCTCTACCTGTCGACCGTCCAACCGGCTCCTTCGGGACTTGAGAGCATGTCCGCCCTCGTCTCCTGCCTCTCAGGCAAAGCCCTGGAGTGGGACAACGCCTTACGGAGTGAGGGAGACACGGCGTTGGACCATTACGCAGAGTTCACCCGCCGCTTAAGGGCAGTTTTCGACCACACGCCTGAGGGTCGAGCGTTGGGTGAACATCTGTTCCACCTGAGGCAGGGGACGAGGAGCGCGCAGGATTTCGCTTTGGACTTCTGGACCCTGGCCGCCAGTGCGGGATGGAATGTCAGGGCCCTGATCATTCACTACCGGTGCAGTCTGCGCGAGGATGTCCGTCGGGAGTTGGCCTGCCGAGACACCACCCTCACGTTGGACCAGCTGGTGGACCTGTAACCTAGTGGCTACCCGCGGACGTCCGGATCGGGGCCTGTCAGTTCCATCCCCCAGCAACTCCGCTCCGACGCCAATGGAGCTGGGAGGTGGTGTGATTAGGGCGACCGGAGGAGGGGCCATTCCCTGCACCATCTGTGGCCGCCGAGGGCACACTGCTGGTCGGTGTTGGGGGGGTTCCTCAGGGAGTCGTGTCACCCCAGGTGAGTTGGCACCAGGCTCACCCAGAGCCCCGTTGCTCACATGTATTTTTTTTATTAAATTTCCTGAGTTTTCCCCGCATTCCCAACATAAGGCGCTCGTAGATTCAGGCGCAGATAGGAATTTTATTGACCGTTCATTTGCCCATAGTTTATGGATCCCCCTTGTTCCTGTGGATATGCCCTTCCCTGTGCATGCTCTAGATAGTCGACCATTAGGGTCCGTGCTGATTAGGGAGGCCACCGCTTCACTCGGCATGGTTACACAGTCACAAGGAGAGAATCAGTCTCTTCCTTATTGATTCTCCTGTGTTTCCCGTGGTGCTGGGCCTACCCTGGTTGGTCTGTCATGACCCCACTATTTCGTGGCAACAGAGGGCTCTCAAGGGTTGTCACGAAAGTGCTCAGGGAGGTGTGTGGGGGTTTCCATCGGTGAGACTACGGTGTAAAGTCCAGACCAGGTCTCCACCGTGCGCATCCCCTCAGAATATGCCAATTTGGCTCTCGCCTTCTGTAAGAAGAGGGCGACTCAATTACCACCCCATCGACTGGGGGATTGTGCGATAAATCTCCTGGTAGACGCTGCACTTCCCAGGAGTCACGTGTATCCTTTGTCACAGGAGGAGACGGTGGCTATGGAAACATATGTCCTCGAATCCCTGGGTCAGGGGTACATTCGGCCCTCCACTTCACCTGCATCCTCAAGTAAATTTTTTTGTGAGGAAGAAGGATAGGGGTCTGCGCCCGTGTATTGACTATCGAGGGATCAATCAGATCACTATGAGGTACAGCTACCCGCTGCCTCTCATTGCCAGTGCGATCGAGTCAATGCACAGGGCGCTTCTTCACAAAATTGGATCTCAGGAGCGCTTAAAACCTGGTGCGTATCCGGGAAGGGGACGAGTGGAAGACGGCATTTAGTACTACCTCAGGGCACTATGAGTACCTTGTCATGCCGTACAGGTTGATGAATGCTCCATCAGTTTTCCAGGCCTTTGTTGACAAGATTTTCCGAGACCTGCACGGGCAGGGTGTAGTGGTGTATATTGACGACATTCTGATATACTCCGCTACACGCACCGAGCATGTGTCCCTGGTGCGCAGGGTGCTTGGTCGACTGTTGGAGCATGACCTGTACGTCAAGGCTGAGAAATGTCTGTTCTTCCAACAGTCTGTCTCCTTCCTAGGGTACCGCATTTCCACGTCAGGGGTGGAGATGGAGAGTGACCGCATTGCAGCCATGCGTAATTGGCCGACTCCCACCACGGTAAAGGAAGTGCAGCGGTTCCTAGGGTTTGCCAATTACTACCAGAGGTTTATCCGTGAGGTTTTACCTCACTGCTGAAGGGGGGACCGGTGAGACTGCAGTGGACAGCTGAGGCGGGCACGGCTTTTGGTCACCTGAAGGCTCTGTTTACCTCGGCTCCCGTGCTGGCTCATCCTGATCCCTCTTTGGCATTCCCAAATCTATTTAGTTCTACTTCAGGCAAACAACCTGAAAGGATGGGACACCACCACTCAACACACCCTGGAACTCTTCTGATGTCAAGTCTCTCACACCCAAATACCTCTATGCAGCTGCCACCACCACCTCAATTTTCTGTGACTTCCGTTTCATCCCTGTAGTACAGTTGATAACCATTGCTATAAATGCTAAAAATCCAATCTTACTGAAACATATATCACTTGTTGGCCACCCTCCCACTGTTCTAGTACAGATCTACAAATCACACCACTCCTCTCAGGATCCCTCCCCCTGCTATGGTACAGATCTACTACACCCCTCCTCTCAGGATCACTCCCTCTGTTCTGGGTCAGATCTACTACACCAGTCCTCTCAGGATCCCTCCCTCTGTTCTGGTACAGATCTACTACACCCCTCCTCTCAGGATCCCTCCCTCTGTTCTGGTACAAATCTACTACACCAGTCCTCTCAGGATCCCTCCCTCTGTTCTGGTACAGATCTACTACACCAGTCCTCTCAGGATCCCTCCCTCTGTTCTGGTACAGATCTACTACACCCCTCCTCTCAGGATCCCTCCCTCTGTTCTGGTACAGATCTACTAGTCACAGCAGTCCTCTCAGGATCCCTCCCTCTGTTCTGGTACAGATCTACTACACCAGTCCTCTCAGGATCCCTCCCTCTGTTCTGGTACAGATCTACTAGTCACACCAGTCCTCTCAGGATCCCTCCCTCTGTTCTGGTACAGATCTACTACACCAGTCCTCTCAGGATCCCTCCCTCTGTTCTGGTACAGATCTACTAGTCACACCAGTCCTCTCAGGATCCCTCCCTCTGTTCTGGGTCAGATCTACTACACCACTCCTCTCAGTATCCCTCCCTCTGTTCTGGTACAGATCTACTACACCAGTCCTTTCAGGATCCCTCCCTCTGTTCTGGTACAGATCTACTACACCAGTCCTCTCAGGATCCTTCCCTCTGTTCTGGTACAGATTTACTACACCCCTCCTCTCAGGACCCCTCCCTCTGTTCTGGTACAGATCTATTAGTCACAGCAGCCCTCTCAGGATCCCTCCCTCTGTTCTGGTACAGATCTACTAGTCACAGCAGTCCTCTCAGGATCCCTCCCTCTGTTCTGGTACAGATTTACTATACCCCTCCTCTCAGGATCCCTCCCTCTGTTCTGGTACAGATCTATTAGTCACAGCAGTCCTCTCAGGATCCCTGCTCCTTGACACATCTTCCTCTACTTTCTTCACTGCCTTATTTATATGACAACTTCTGCACTACTGCCCATAAGCTTGACACCTCTAACAACGTAATGTATTCAGCACAAAAGCTTGTACAGGATAACTTATATATCCTAACATTACTTCAACGATTCCACAGCATCCAACTCTGTTTTCACCCACCCTGAAACCACAACTGGATAAGCCAAAAGGTAAGGGTCCACTTTTTCCAAAAACTTCACTCCTACTGTCACACTCATCTTTATCCGGAGCCTCGGTACAAGCCTCGGTCTCCGAGAACTTCACCACACCTAACCCCTGCAATACTTTGACCTCATTCAATTCCATTTCTCCTCTTGTCTTCAGCTCACTCTGCTTACACTTTCTCCCATTCTTAGTTAACAAACAATCTCCCATTTTCCCTCAATTTTTTAACAATTCAAGCTCAGCCTCTTCCTCCCTCTATTCCTCCTCCGTATTCCAAGTATACATCTCCTTATGATAATATTGCACTTCTTCTGACATACATCTTGTTCTTTCCCTCTCAAGGGTCTCCATTTTCCTTACGATCGCATTATAACGTTGTGATGGTGGATTTCAAATAAACTTCCCCAAAATACCAGTCATATGTTTTGAAAATGCATAAAAAATTAGCTTTCCTATCCCATCTAGGGTTAGGGTTAACCCTAACCCATCTAGGTGAATAAATAAAGTATTTTAGGTCTATGTTTTATTACTACTTATCAGGCTTGTCTACATTTTGAAATGCACAGATCTGAATTCACATTATTTTCTCAAATCCTTCATCCATCCTTCAGTAAAAAGAAAAACATGTCTTGAATAAATACATAGTAATAAAATACTGAATGTGTTTTGATTGCACTACTTCCTCGCTAGCTGCTCAATGTGATGCAAGACAGTTGTCGTCAGTAGAGGGTGCTGTTGTGGTTATCAAAGCTGCCAGTAGAGGGTGCTGTTGTGGTTATCAAAGCTACCGGTAGAGGGTGCTGTTGTGGTTATCAAAGCTGCCAGTAGAGGGTGCTGATGTTCTTATCAAAAGCTGCCAGTAGAGGGTGCTGTTGTATATTGTATAATAGAATCTAGTACTGCTCAGTGGTTATACAGTAGAGCAAACTATATTATGTCTATCTATAACATGTAGAGATTCTTCCTGAGTGTGTGTCTCAGATTAATGTTGTATCTGGCTCCTGGATTCCTTCTGTTGTGGTCGAAGATCACCCTGTTCATCTCTGTATGGACATCCACTAGATGTGTTCTCCTGCAAGAAAAGTTAAGGAACCGTGTCATTCATGATTACACTATGGGCATTACTTTATTCAGTGCAATAAAAGTAAACATGAAATGTAATCTTTAATGCTTTTTTTGTCTAAATGTTGTACCATTAAACATACTGCAAAAACTGAAGACTGAAACCTGAGAGATCCCAGTGAGCAAAACAATCAGCATTTCACTCTGGGCAGGAACAACAGGATGGCTCATTTTCAATATCTATGACTGAAACATCTCTGTTTGATTGACATGTTGCAGTCAGTACCTCCTCTGAACTGCCTCTCTCAGGGCCTGCAGGTACACAGACCGATGGTCCTTCTCCTCCAGCTGACCCTCATCTGTCCAACAGTGGCTCCAGAAGACATCTGCGTCGGTGGGGACTGTCTCCACATTGAGAGGTTCCCCATACCCGTCTGTCTCCAGATCCTCCTCCCTGTGAGCAGGGTGACCCGTGGGCCTGGAGGAGCAGTCCTGGGGGCCTGACACACTATAGGTCTGGATGAAGAACAGCTTGGGCTTGCCAGCCAGCCTGGGGCAGTAGTCAGGGGTGAAGAGGTGTCGGACCGTGTCAAGACGCACCCCGAGCCTGTCAAATAAAATGTACAATAATTATAATAAGATATGCCAAAATGTGCATACATATTTTAGTATGGGTGGGCCCAGTGGGAATCAAACCCACAACCCAGGTGTGGCGAGTTCCATGTTCAACCTGTGAGAGTCTGTAGCCAGCAGGTCGGTAGCAGTACCACGGCTGATGATGCAGCAGGCGAAGGCATCAACTTCCTGGGTCTGCCTCGGTTGGGCAGCCTGCCTGAGAAGAGACAGGGTATCCCCCACTCTCGGCCACTTAACCAGGGTCACCTTGAATTGGAGCCCGCTGAACATCTCCTCCAACATGTCTGGTAGGAAGAAGAACATCATCACTGTTACTGACACACATCATCACTGTTACTGACACACATCAACACTGTTACATCATCACTGTTACATCATCACTGTTACTGACACACATCAACACTGTTACTGACACACATCATCACTGTTACATCAACACTGTTACTGACACACATCATCACTGTTACTGACACACATCATCACTGTTACATCTCACTGTTACTGACACACATCATCACTGTTACATCATCACTGTTACTGACACACATCAACACTGTAACATCATCACTGTTACTGACACACATCATCACTGTTACTGACACACATCAACACTGTTACATCATCACTGTCACTGACACACATAATCACTGTTACTGACACACACCATCACTGTTACTGACACACATCAACACTGTTACTGACACACATCATCACTGTTACATCATCACTGTCACTGACACACATAATCACTGTTACTGACACACATCATCACTGTTACATCATCACTGTTACTGACACACATCATCACTGTTACATCATCACTGTTACTGACACACATCATCACTGTTACTGACACACATCATCACTGTTACTGACACACATCAACACTGTTACATCAACACTGTTACTGACACACATCATCACTGTTACTGACACACATCAACACTGTTACATCAACACTGTTACTGACACACATCATCACTGTTACTGACACACATCATCACTGTTACATCTCACTGTTACTGACACACATCATCAATGTTACATCATCACTGTTACTGACACACATCAACACTGTAACATCATCACTGTTACTGACACACATCATCACTGTTACTGACACACATCAACACTGTTACATCAACACTGTTACTGACACACATCATCACTGTTACTGACACACATCATCACTGTTACATCATCACTGTTACTGACACACATCAACACTGTTACATCATCACTGTTACTGACACACATCAACACTGTTACTGACACACATCATCACTGTTACTGACACACATCAACACTGTTACTGACACACATCATCACTGTTACATCAACACTGTTACTGACACACATCATCACTGTTACTGACACACATCAACACTGTTACATCATCACTGTTACATCATCACTGTTACTGACACACATCATCACTGTTACTGACACACATCATCACTGTTCCATCATCACTGTTACTGACATACATCATCACTGTTACTGACACACATCATCAATGTTACTGACACACATCAACACTGTTACTGACACACATCATAACTGTTACATCATCACTGTTACTGTCACACATCATCACTGTTACATCATCACTGTTACTGACACACATCATCACTGTTACTGACACACATCATCACTTGTTACATCATCACTGTTACTGACATACATCATCACTGTTACTGGCACACATCATCACTGTTACTGACACACATCATCACTGTTACTGACACACATCATAACTGTTACATCATCACTGTTACTGTCACACATCATCACTGTTACATCATCACTGTTACTGACACACATCATCACTGTTACTGACACACATCATCACTTGTTACATCATCACTGTTACTGACATACATCATCACTGTTACTGGCACACATCATCACTGTTACTGACACACATCATCACTGTTACTGACACACATCATCACTGTTACATCATCACTTTTACATCATCACTGTTACTGACACACATCATCATTGTTACATCATCACTGTTACATCATCACTGTTACTGGCACACATCATCACTGTTACTGACACACATCATCACTGTTACTGACACACATCATCACTGTTACTGACACACATCAACACTGTTACATCAACACTGTTACTGACACACATCATCACTGTTACTGACACACATCAACACTGTTACTGACACACATTATCACTGTTACTGACACACATCATCACTGTTACATCATCACTGTTACTGACACACATCATCACCGTTACATCATCACTGTTAATGACACACATCATCACTGTTACTGACACACATCATCACTGTTACTGACACACATCATCACTGTTACATCATCACTGTTACTGACACACATCAACACTGTTACTGACACACATCATCACTGTTACTGACACACATCAACACTGTTACTGACACACATCATCACTGTTACATCATCACTGTTACTGACACACATCATCACTGTTACTGACACACATCAACACTGTTACTGACACAAATCATCAGTGTTACTGACACACATCAACACTGTTACATCAACACTGTTACTGACACACATCATCACTGTTACTGACACACATCAACACTGTTACATCATCACTGTTACATCATCACTGTTACTGACACACATCATCACTGTTACTGACACACATCATCACTGTTACATCATCACTGTTACTGACATACATCATCACTGTTACTGACACACATCATCACTGTTACTGACACACATCAACACTGTTACTGACACACATCATAACTGTTACATCATCACTGTTACTGTCACACATCATCACTGTTACATCATCACTGTTACTGACACACATCATCACTGTTACTGACACACATCATCACTTGTTACATCATCACTGTTACTGACATACATCATCACTGTTACTGACACACATCATCACTGTTACTGACACACATCATCACTGTTACTGACACACATCAACACTGTTACATCAACACTGTTACTGACACACATTATCACTGTTACTGACACACATCATCACTGTTACTGACACACATCATCACTGTTACATCATCACTGTTACTGTCACACATCATCAGTGTTACATCATCACTGTTACTGACACACATCATCACTGTTACTGACACACATCATCACTTGTTACATCATCACTGTTACTGACATACATCATCACTGTTACTGGCACACATCATCACTGTTACTGACACACATCATCACTGTTACTGATACACATCATCACTGTTACATCATCACTGTTACTGACACACATCATCATTGTTACATCATCACTGTTACATCATCACTGTTACTGGCACACATCATTACTGTTACTGACACACATCATCACTGTTACTGACACACATCATCACTGTTACTGACACACATCAACACTGTTACATCAACACTGTTACTGACACACATTATCACTGTTACTGACACACATCATCACTGTTACTGACACACATCATCACTGTTACATCATCACTGTTACTGACACACATCATCACTGTTACTGACACACATCATCACTGTTACTGACACACATCAACACTGTTACATCAACACTGTTACTGACATACACCATCACTGTTACTGACACACATCATCACTGTTACTGACACACATCATTTGTTACATCATCACTGTTACTGACACACATCATCACTGTTACTGACACACATCATCACTGTTACAGACACACATCATCACTGTTACATCAACACTGTTACTGACACACATCATCACTGTTACTGACACACATCAACACTGTTACTGACACACATCATCACTGTTACATCATCACTGTTACTGACACACATCAGCACTGTTACATCATCACTGTTACATCATCACTGTTACTGACACACATCAACACTGTTACATCATCACTGTTACATCATCACTGTTACTGACACACATCATCACTGTTACATCATCACTGTTACTGACACACATCATCACTGTTACTGACACACATCAACACTGTTACTGACACACATCATCACTGTTACTGACACACATCATCGCTGTTACATCATCACTGTTAATGACACACATCAACACTGTTACATCATCACTGTTACATCATCACTGTTACTGACACACATCATCACTATTACATCATCACTGTTACTGACACACATCATCACTGTTACATCATCACTGTTAATGACACACATCAACACTGTTACATCATCACTGTTACTGACACACATCATCACTGTTACATCAACACTGCTACTGACACACATCATCACTGTTACTGACACACATCATCACTGTTACTGACACACATCAACACTGTTACTGACACACATCATCACTGTTTCTGACACACATCATCACTGTTACTGACACACATCATCACTGTTACATCATCACTGTTACTGACACACTTCAACACTGTTACTGACACAAATCATCACTGTTACTGACACACATCAACACTGTTACATCAACACTGTTAGTGACACACATCATCACTGTTACTGACACACATCAACACTGTTACATCATCACTGTTACTGACACACATCATCACTGTTACTGACACACATCATCACTGTTACATCATCACTGTTACATCATCACTGTTACTGACACACATCATCATTGTTACATCATCACTGTTACATCATCACTGTTACTGGCACACATCATCACTGTTACTGACACACATCATCACTGTTACTGACACACATCATCACTGTTACTGACACACATCAACACTGTTACTGACACACATTATCACTGTTACTGACACACATCATCACTGTTACTGACACACATCACCACTGTTACTGACACACATCAACACTGTTACATCAACACTGTTACTGACATACATCATCACTGTTACTGACACACATCATCACTGTTACTGACACACATCATCACTGTTACTGACACACATAATCACTGTTACTGACACACATCATCACTGTTACATCATCACTGTTACTGACACATCATCACTGTTACTGACACACATCATCACTGTTAATGACACACATCAACACTGTTACTGACACACATCATCACTGTTACTGACATACATCATCACTGTTAATGACACACATCAACACTGTTACTGACACACATCATCACTGTTACATCATCACTGTTACTGACACACATCATCACTGTTACTGACACACATCATCACTGTTACTGACACATTTCATCACTGTTACTGACACACATCAACACTGTTACATCAACACTGTTACTGACACACATCGTCACTGTTACTGACACACATCATCACTGTTACTGACACACATCATCACTGTTACTGACACACATCATCACTGTTACTGACACACATCAGCACTGTTACATCATCACTGTTACATCATCACTGTTACTGACACACATCAACACTGTTACATCATCACTGTTACATCATCACTGTTACTGACACACATCATCACTGTAACATCATCACTGTTACTGACACACATCATCACTGTTACTGACACACATCAACACTGTTACTGACACACATCATCACTGTTACTGACACACATCATCGCTGTTACATCATCACTGTTAATGACACACATCAACACTGTTACATCATCACTGTTACTGACACACATCATCACTGTTACTGACACACATCATCACTGTTACATCATCACTGTTACTGACACACATCATCACTGTTACATCATCACTGTTACTGACACACATCATCACCGTTACATCATCACTGTTACTGACACACATCATCACTGTTACTGACACACATCATCACTGTTACTGACACACATCAACACTGTTACATCATCACTGTTACTGACACACACCATAACTGTTACTGACATACATCATCACTGTTACTGACACACATCATCACTGTTACATCATCACTGTTACTGACACACAGCATCACTGTTACAGCATCACTGTTACATCATCACTGTTACTGACACACATCAACACTGTTACTGACACACATCATCACTGTTACTGACACACATAATCACTGTTACTGACACACATCATCACTGTTACATCATCACTGTTACTGACACATCATCACTGTTACTGACACACATCATCACTGTTAATGACACACATCAACACTGTTACTGACACACATCATCACTGTTACTGACATACATCATCACTGTTAATGACACACATCAACACTGTTACTGACACACATCATCACTGTTACATCATCACTGTTACTGACACACATCATCACTGTTACTGACACACATCATCACTGTTACTGACACATTTCATCACTGTTACTGACACACATCAACACTGTTACATCAACACTGTTACTGACACACATCGTCACTGTTACTGACACACATCATCACTGTTACTGACACACATCATCACTGTTACTGACACACATCATCACTGTTACTGACACACATCAGCACTGTTACATCATCACTGTTACATCATCACTGTTACTGACACACATCAACACTGTTACATCATCACTGTTACATCATCACTGTTACTGACACACATCATCACTGTAACATCATCACTGTTACTGACACACATCATCACTGTTACTGACACACATCAACACTGTTACTGACACACATCATCACTGTTACTGACACACATCATCGCTGTTACATCATCACTGTTAATGACACACATCAACACTGTTACATCATCACTGTTACTGACACACATCATCACTGTTACTGACACACATCATCACTGTTACATCATCACTGTTACTGACACACATCATCACTGTTACATCATCACTGTTACTGACACACATCATCACCGTTACATCATCACTGTTACTGACACACATCATCACTGTTACTGACACACATCATCACTGTTACTGACACACATCAACACTGTTACATCATCACTGTTACTGACACACACCATAACTGTTACTGACACACATCATCACTGTTACTGACACACATCATCACTGTTACATCATCACTGTTACTGACACACAGCATCACTGTTACAGCATCACATATGTGTTATCTGTCTCTACACTAGACTCAGTAGACTCAGTATGTGTTATCAGTCTCTACAGTAGACTAAGTAGACTCAGTATGTGTTATCTGTCTCTAGAGTAGACTCAGCATGTGTTATCTGTCTCTACAGTAGACTCAGTAGACTCAGTATGTGTTATCTGTCTCTACAGTAGACTCAGTAGACTCAGTATGTGTTATCTGTCTCAACAGTAGACTCAGTATGTGTTATCTGTCTCTATAGTAGACTCAGCATGTGTTATCTGTCTCTACAGTAGACTCAGGATGCGTTATCTGTCTCTACAGTAGACTCAGTATGTGTTATCTGTCTCTACAGTAGACTCAGTATGTGTTATCTGTCTCTATAGTAGACTCAGCATGTGTTATCTGTATCTACAGTAGACTCAGCATGTGTTATCTGTCTCTACAGTAGACTCAGCATGTGTTATCTGTCTCTACAGTAGACTCAGTATGTGTTATCTGTCTCTCTAGTAGACACAATATGTGTTATCAGTCTCTACAGTAGACTCAGTATGTGTTATCTGTCTCTACAGTAGACTCAGCATGTGTTATCTGTCTCTACAGTAGACTCAGTATGTGTTATCTGTCTCTCTAGTAGACACAATATGTGTTATCAGTCTCTACAGTAGACTCAGTATGTGTTATCTGTCTCTACGGTAGACTCAGTAGACTCAGTATGTGTTATCTGTCTCAAAAGTAGCCTCAGCATGTGTTATCAGTCTCTATAGTAGACTCAGCATGTGTTATCTGTCTCTACAGTAGACTCAGGATGCGTTATCTGTCTCTACAGTAGACTCAGTATGTGTTATCTGTCTCTACAGTAGACTCAGTATGTGTTATCTGTCTCTATAGTAGACTCAGCATGTGTTATCTGTATCTACAGTAGACTCAGCATGTGTTATCTGTCTCTACAGTAGACTCAGCATGTGTTATCTGTCTCTACAGTAGACTCAGTATGTGTTATCTGTCTCTCTAGTAGACACAATATGTGTTATCAGTCTCTACAGTAGACTCAGTATGTGTTATCTGTCTCTACAGTAGACTCAGCATGTGTTATCTGTCTCTACAGTAGACTCAGTCAGTATGTGTTATCTGTCTCTCTAGTAGACACAATATGTGTTATCAGTCTCTACAGTAGACTCAGTATGTGTTATCTGTCTCTACAGTAGACTCAGCATGTGTTATCTGTCTCTACAGTAGACTCAGCATGTGTTATCTGTCTCTACAGTAGACTCAGTATGTGTTATCTGTCTCTCTAGTAGACACAATATGTGTTATCAGTCTCTACAGTAGACTCAGTATGTGTTATCTGTCTCTACAGTAGACTCAGCATGTGTTATCTGTCTCTACAGTAGACTCAGTATGTGTTATCTGTCTCTACGGTAGACTCAGTAGACTCAGTATGTGTTATCTGTCTCAAAAGTAGCCTCAGCATGTGTTATCAGTCTCTACAGAAGACTCAGTAGACTCAGTATGTGTTGTCTCTACAGTAGACGCAGCATGTGTTATCTGTCTCTACAGTAGACTCAGTATGTGTTATCTGTCTCAACAGTAGACTCAGTAGACTCAGTAGACTCAGTATGTGTTATCTGTCTCTACAGTAGACTCAGTATGTGTTATCTGTCTCAACAGTACTCAGTAGACTCAGTATGTGTTATCTGTCTCTACAGTAGACTCAGTATATGTTATCTGTCTCTACAGTAGACTCAGTAGACTCAGTATGTGTTATCTGTCTCTACAGTAGACTCAGCGTGTGTTATCTGTCTCTACAGTAGACTCAGTATGTGTTATCTGTCTCTACAGTAGACTCAGCGTGTGTTATCTGTCTCTGCAGTAGACTCAGTAGACTCAGTATGTGTTATCTGTCTCAACAGTAGCCTCAGCATGTGTTATCAGTCTCTACAGAAGACTCAGTAGACTCAGTATGTGTTGTATCTACAGTAGACGCAGCATGTGTTATCTGTCTCTACAGTAGACTCAGTATGTGTTATCTGTCTCAACAGTAGACTCAGTAGACTCAGTAGACTCAGTATGTGTTATCTGTCTCTACAGTAGACTCAGTATGTGTTATCTGTCTCTACAGTAGACTCAGTATGTGTTATCTGTCTCAACAGTAGACTCAGTAGACTCAGTATGTGTTATCTGTCTCAACAGTAGCCTCAGCATGTGTTATCAGTCTCTACAGAAGACTCAGTAGACTCAGTATGTGTTGTCTCTACAGTAGACGCAGCATGTGTTATCTGTCTCTACAGTAGACTCAGTATGTGTTATCTGTCTCAACAGTAGACTCAGTAGACTCAGTATGTGTTATCTGTCTCTACAGTAGACTCAGTATGTGTTATCTGTCTCAACAGTACTCAGTAGACTCAGTATGTGTTATCTGTCTCTACAGTAGACTCAGTAGACTCAGTATGTGTTATCTGTCTCTACAGTAGACTCAGTAGACTCAGTATGTGTTATCTGTCTCTACAGTAGACTCAGAGTGTGTTATCTGTCTCTACAGTAGACTCAGTATGTGTTATCTGTCTCTACAGTAGACTCAGCGTGTGTTATCTGTCTCTACAGTAGACTCAGTATGTGTTATCTGTCTCAACAGTAGACTCAGTATGTGTTATCTGTCTCTACAGTAGACTCAGTATGTGTTATCTGTCTCTACAGTAGACTCAGTATGTGTTATCTGTCTCTACAGTAGACTCAGTAGACTCAGTATGTGTTATCTGTCTCTACAGGAGACTCAGTTGACTCAGCATGTGTTATCTGTCTCTACAGTAGACTCAGCATGTGTTATCTGTCTCTACAGTAGACTCAGCATGTGTTATCTGTCTCTACAGTTGACTCGGTATGTGTTATCTGTCTCTACAGTAGACTCAGCATGTGTTATCTGTCTCTACAGTTGACTCAGCATGTGTTATCAGTCTCTACAGTAGACTCAGTATGTGTTCTGTCTCTAAAGTAGACTCATCATGTGGACTCTCACCTCCATCACTGCCAACACAGTCTATGATGAGACATTCACCCCGTGGGTCTGACTGGAGCCTGTAAACATCCACTGGGCTCTATAGAACAGAGGGGCAGGCACATTATTGTAAATGTACCACGCACGTAAGGTCTTCATCCCGAAAGGGACGAATATATATTCACTGGTATATTACCTGGTAGAACACTATGTATATTACCTGTTAGAACACTATGTATATTACCTGTTAGAACACTATGTATATTACCTGATAGAACACTATGTATATTACCTGTTAGAACACTATGTATATTACCTGATAGAACACTATGTATATTACCTGTTAGAACACTATGTATATTACCTGTTAGAACACTATGTATATTACCTGATAGAACACTATGTATATTACCTGTTAGAACACTATGTATATTACCTGTTAGAACACTATGTATATTACCTGATAGAACACTATGTATATTACCTGTTAGAACACTATGTATATTACCTGGTAGAACACTATGTATATTACCTGGTAGAACACTATGTATATTACCTGATAGAACACTATGTATATTACCTGATAGAACACTATGTATATTACCTGATAGAACACTATGTATATTACCTGATAGAACACTATGTATATTACCTGATAGAACACTATGTATATTACCTGATAGAACACTATGCATATTACCTGATAGAACACTATGTATATTACCTGATAGAACACTATGTATATTACCTTTATATTACCTGATAGAACACTATGCATATTACCTGATAGAACACTATGCATATTACCTGATAGAACACTATGTATATTACCTGGTAGAACACTATGTATATTACCTGATAGAACACTATGTATATTACCTGTTAGAACACTATGTATATTAACTTTATATTACCTGGTAGAACACTATGTATATTACCTGATAGAACATTATGCATATTACCTGATAGAACACTATGTATATTACCTTTATATTACCTGATAGAACACTATGTATATTACCTGATAGAACACTATGTATATTACCTTTGTATTACCTGATAGAACACTATGTATATTACCTGATAGAACATTATGCATATTACCTGATAGAACACTATGTATATTACCTTTATATTACCTGGTAGAACACTATGTATATTACCTTTATATTACCTGATAGAACACTATGTATATTACCTGATAGAACACTATGTATATTACCTGTTAGAACACTATGTATATTACCTTTATATTACCTGGTAGAACACTATGTATATTACCTGATAGAACATTATGCATATTACCTGATAGAACACTATGTATATTACCTTTATATTACCTGATAGAACACTATGTATATTACCTGATAGAACACTATGTATATTATCTTTGTATTACCTGATAGAACACTATGTATATTACCTGATAGAACATTATGTATATTACCTGGTAGAACACTATGTATATTACCTGATAGAACGCTATGTATATTACCTGATAGAACACTATGTATATTACCTGGTAGAACACTATGTATATTACCTGATAGAACATTATGCATATTACCTGATAGAACACTATGTATATTACCTTTATATTACCTGGTAGAACACTATGTATATTACCTGATAGAACACTATGTATATTACCTTTGTATTACCTGATAGAACACTATGTATATTACCTGGTAGAACACTATGTATATTACCTGGTAGAACACTATGCATATTACCTGATAGAACATTATGCATATTACCTGATAGAACACTATGTATATTACCTTTGTATTACCTGATAGAACACTATGTATATTACCTGGTAGAACACTATGTATATTACCTGATAGAACACTATGCATATTACCTTTATATTACCTGATAGAACATTATGTATATTACCTGGTAGAACACTATGTATATTACCTGATAGAACACTATGTATATTACCTGATAGAACACTATGTATATTACCTGATAGAACATTATGCATATGACCTTTATATTACCTGATAGAACACTATGTATATTACCTGATAGAACACTATGTATATTACCTTTATATTACCTGGTAGAACACTATGTATATTACCTGATAGAACACTATGTATATTACCTTTGTATTACCTGATAGAACACTATGTATATTACCTGATAGAACACTATGTATATTACCTGATAGAACACTATGTATATTACCTTTATATTACCTGATAGAACACTATGTATATTACCTGATAGAACACTATGTATATTACCTTTGTATTACCTGATAGAACACTATGTATATTACCTTTGTATTACCTGATAGAACACTATGTATATTACCTGATAGAACACTATGTATATTACCTTTGTATTACCTGATAGAATACTATGTATATTACCTTTTATTTATTTTTTATTTATTTCACCTTTATTTAACCAGGTAGGCTAGTTGAGAACAAGTTCTCATTTGCAACTGCGACCTGGCCAAGATAAGGCATAGCAGTGTGAACAGACAACACAGAGTTACACATGGAGTAAACAATTAACAAGTCAATAACACAGTAGAAAAAAGGGGAGTCTATATATACATTGTGTGCAAAAGGCATGAGAAGGTAGGCAAATAATTACAATTATGCAGATTAACACTGGAGTGATAAATGATCAGATGGTTATGTAAAGGTAGAGAGATATTGGTGTGCAAAAAGAGCAGAAAAATAAATAAATAAAAACAGTATGGGGATGAGGTAGGTGAAAATGGGTGGGCTATTTACCAATAGACTATGTACAGCTGCAGCGATCGGTTAGCTGCTCAGATAGCAGATGTTTGAAGTTGGTGAGGGAGATAAAAGTCTCCTGATAGAACACTATGTATATTACCTGTTAGAACACTATGTATATTACCTTTGTATTACCTGATAGAACACTATGTATATTACCTGATAGAACATTATGCATATTACCTGATAGAACACTATGTATATTACCTTTATATTACCTGATAGAACACTATGTATTTTACCTTTATATTACCTGATAGAACACTATATATATTACCTGATAGAACATTATGTATATTACCTGGTAGAACACTATGTATATTACCTGATAGAACGCTATGTACAGTGCCTTGCGAAAGTATTCGGCCCCCTTGAACTTTGCGACCTTTTGCCACATTTCAGGCTTCAAACATAAAGATATAAAACTGTATTTTTTTGTGAAGAACCAACAACAAGTGGGACACAATCATGAAGTGGAACGACATTTATTGGATATTTCAAACTTTTTTAACAAATCAAAAACTAAAAAATTGGGCGTGCAAAATTATTCAGCCCCTTTACTTTCAGTGCAGCAAACTCTCTCCAGAAGTTCAGTGAGGATCTCTGAATGATCCAATGTTTACCTAAATGACTAATGATGATAAATACAATCCACCTGTGTGTAATCAAGTCTCCGTATAAATGCACCTGCACTGTGATAGTCTCAGAGGTCCGTTAAAAGCGCAGAGAGCATCATGAAGAACAAGGAACACACCAGGCAGGTCCGAGATACTGTTGTGAAGAAGTTTAAAGCCGGATTTGGATACAAAAATATTTCCCAAGCTTTAAACATCCCAAGGAGCACTGTGCAAGCGATAATATTGAAATGGAAGGAGTATCAGACCACTGCAAATCTACCAAGACCTGGCCGTCCATCTAAACTTTCAGCTCATACAAGGAGAAGACTGATCAGAGATGCAGCCAAGAGGCCCATGATCACTCTGGATGAACTGCAGAGATCTACAGCTGAGGTGGGAGACTCTGTCCATAGGTCAACAATCAGTCGTATATTGCACAAATCTGGCCTTTATGGAAGAGTGGCAAGAAGAAAGCCATTTCTTAAAGATATCCATAAAAAGTGTAGTTTAAAGTTTGCCACTAGCCACCTGGGAGACACACCAAACATGTGGAAGAAGGTGCTCTGGTCAGATGAAACCAAAATTTAACTTTTTGGCAACAATGCAAAACGTTATGTTTGGCGTAAAAGCAACACAGCTGAACACACCATCCCCACTGTCAAACATGGTGGTGGCAGCATCATGGTTTGGGCCTGCTTTTCTTCAGCAGGGACAGGGAAGATGGTTAAAATTGATGGGAAGATGGATGGAGCCAAATACAGGACCATTCTGGAAGAAAACCTGATGGAGTCTGCAAAAGACCTGAGACTGGGACGGAGATTTGTCTTCCAACAAGACAATGATCCAAAACATAAAGCAAAATCTACAATGGAATGGTTCAAAAATAAACATATCCAGGTGTTAGAATGGCCAAGTCAAAGTCCAGACCTGAATCCAATCGAGAATCTGTGGAAAGAACTGAAAACTGCTGTTCACAAATGCTCTCCATCCAACCTCACTGAGCTCGAGCTGTTTTGCAAGGAGGAATGGGAAAACATTTCAGTCTCTCGATGTGCAAAACTAATAGAGACATACCCCAAGCGACTTACAGCTGTAATCGCAGCAAAAGGTGACGCTACAAAGTATTAACTTAAGGGGGCTGAATAATTTTGCATGCCCAATTTTTCAGTTTTTGATTTGTTAAAAAAGTTTGAAATATCCAATAAATGTCGTTCCACTTCATGATTGTGTCCCACTTGTTGTTGATTCTTCACAAAAAAATACAGTTCTATATCTTTATGTTTGAAGCCTGAAATGTGGCAAAAGGTCGCAAAGTTCAAGGGGGCCGAATACTTTCGCAAGGCACTGTATATTACCTTTATATTACCTGTTAGAACACTATGTTTATTACCTTTGTATTACCTGGTAGAACACTATGTATATTACCTGATAGAACACTATGTATATTACCTGATAGAACACTATGTATATTACCTGGTAGAACACTATGCATATTACCTTTATATTACCTGGTAGAACACTATGTATATTACCTGGTAGAACACTATGTATATTACCTGATAGAACACTATGTATATTACCTGGTAGAACACTATGTATATTACCTGGTAGAACACTATGTATATTACCTGGTAGAACACTATGTATATTACCTGGTAGAACAGCCTTTTTCTTTCAGGCTCTGCAATGTTTTCGTTCTCTGGAGCTAAAATGACAGAATAACAGCCGCTTTCAACAGAGGATATACTTTTTTAATGAACACTAATCATGATAAACAGTTGGTATTTTAAAGAAACCTCTCCTGAGGAATGAAAGTAACTTACTGTTCTGTGTGGACTGCTCTTGTCTTGAATGGCATGATACAGGGGAGGCAGTGGGCATGGGGTTGGACTGAGGGACAGAAATCACTGTTAGAGGAAACATCCTTTATAGAAAGCTGTAGTAGAGGCGAGGGAAGGTTTCCCTGTTTCAAGAAGAGGTAGTGTAGTAGTGACTCACTGGAGTCCTGATCCACTGCTGCTGGGCCTGGTGAATCATCACCACTGGTCTATGTTGTGGTGTTCCAACTACAACAAGTTGCACAGGAAGAAGTATTTCCAAACAGGATGTAACAGAGGTGGTTCAGATTGAGAACAAGGGCCATATTAGTATCAAGAGTGAGAGTAGGAGTTCTGATTTACAGTGCAATCAGAAAGTATTCAGACCCGTTGACTTTTTCCACATTTTGTTACATAACAGCCTTATTCTAAAAATGGATTCAATTGTTTTTTTCCTCATCAATCTACACACAATACCCCATAATGACAAAACAAAAACAGGTTTTTAGGAATATTTGAAATTGTATAAAAAAACAAAAACTGAAATATGACTTTTACATAAGAGTTCAGACCCTTTACTCAGTACTTTGTTGAAGCACGTTGGCGGTGATTTAAGCCTGGAGTCTAGTTGGATTTGACGCTACAAGCTTGGCACACCTGTATTTGGGGAGTTTCTCCCATTCTTCTCTGCAGATTCACTCAAGCTCTGTCAGGTTGGATGTGGAGCATCACTGCACAGCTATTTTCAGGTCTCTCCAGAGATGTTCGATCGGGTTCAAGTCCAGGCCCTGGCTGGGCCACTCAAGGACATTCAGAGACTTGTCCCGAAGCCACTCCTGGCCATGGCGGTGCCAGGATTGTGACGCATTCCTGCGTGCTCCCGGACGCGCTCCTCCACCCCTATAACCGGGGTACCTGCTCCTGCTGACTCCATAGTCGGTCAGTAATTCTGTAATGGGTGCGTGCTGGTGGAAGGAAGTCAGGCGCATGAGCCTAACCAAAAGATACAAAATAATACAAGTGGGTACAAAACCCGTCGCACACCAGAACATATCTTGCACATAGCTTACAAACAAACAATCACCGACAAGGACATGAGGGGGATTGGAACCAGGTGTGATACAAGACAAGACAAAACCAAAGGAAAACGAAAAGAGGATCAGCAATGGCTAGAACGTTGGTTTTCATTAAGGATCTCTCTGTACTTTGCTCTGTTCACCTTTCCCCCGATCCTGACTAGTCTCCCAGTCCCTGCCGTGAAAAAACATCCTCACAGCAAGATGCTGCCAACACCATGCTTCACCGTAGGGATGGTGCAGACGTGACGCATACAGGCCAAAGAATTCAATCTTAGTTTCATCAGACCGGAGAATCTTGTTTCTCAATGACTAAGAGTCCTTTGGGTGCCTTTTGGTAAATTCCAAGCGGGCTGTCATGCCTTTTACTGAGGAGTGGCTTCTTTCTGGTCACTCTACAATAAAGGCATGATTGGTGGAGTGCTGCAGAGATGGTTGTCCTTCTGGAAGGTTCTCCCATCTCCACAGATGAACTCTGTAGCTCTGTCAGTCTGGTTCTTGGTCACCTCCCTGACCAAGGCACTTCTCCCCCGATTGCCCAGTTTGGCCGGGCGGCCAGCTCTAGAAAGAGTCTTGGTGGCTCCAAACTTCTTCCATTTAAGATGTCTCAAGTAGACACCTGGAAATGCAAATGCGCTACGCTAAATGCTAAATGTACTCGTTAAAACTCAAACCTTCATCAAAATCCACATACAGGGTATTGAATTAAAGCTACACTCGTTGTGAACCTAGCCAACAAGTCAGATTTTTAAAATGCTTTTCGGCGAAAGCATGAGAAGCTATTATCTGATAGCATGCAACACCTCAAAATGCCTGAATGCGATGTAAACAAAGATATAGCTTAGCCGGCGCTACACAAAACACAGAAATAAAATATAAAACATTCATTACCTTTGACGAGCTTCTTTCTTGGCACTCCTATATGCCCCATAAACATCACTATTGGGTCTTTTTTTCGTTTAAATCGGTCCATATATACCCAAAATAGCTTTCTATGGAAGCTGTGTCATTCAGAAAAAAACATTGTTTTTAAACGCTGCGTCATTTTTTTAAATTAAAAAAGTCGACGATAAACTTTCACAAAACACTTCGAAATACTTTTGTAATCCAACTTTAGGTATTAGTAAACGTTTATAATCTATCAAAATGATTACAGGGCGATGTATATTCAATAGCTCCTCGTTTTCAAATCAATGGCTGCCAATGTGCACATTCAAAACATCCTGGTGGAGACCGGAAGAAATGGAATCCAGTTAGTTGGATTTACCAAGAAAAAAGTCCCTTGAAAATGACGACAATGGCGATAAGGTCGATAATTAATTTTGTGCCCTTTTAACAACCCATGAAAGTGACGCATGGAAATAATTTTTAGCTTTCAGAGAGCAGTTTTTCTTGCGCTTTTCAATGAAACACACGATCTGTTATAGTCACAGCCGTGATTTAACCAGTTTTAGAAACTTCAGAGTGTTTTCTATCTACACATACTAATCATATGCATATACTATATTCCTGGCATGAGTAGCAGGACGCTGAAAAGTTGCGCGATTTTTAACAGAATGTTCGAAAAAGGAGGGGGTAGACTTAACAGGTTTGATGGAGGCCACTGTATTCTTGGGGACCTTCAATGCTACATAAATGTTTTGGTACCCTTCCCCAGATCTGTGCCTCGATACAATCCTGTCTCTGAGCTCTACGGACAATTCCTTCGACCTCATGGCTTGGTTTTTGCTCTGACATGCACTGTCAACTGTGGGACCTTATATAGACAGGTGTGTGCCTTTCCAAGTCAAGTCCAATCAATTGAATTTCCCACAGGTGGACTCCAATCAAGTTGTAGAAACATCTCTCAAGGATGATCAATGGAAACAGGATGCACATGAGCTCAATTTCAAGTCTCATTACAAAGGGTCTAAATACTTATGTAAATACGTTATTTAATTTTTTCCAAAAATGTCTAAACCCCTATTTTCACTTTGTCATTATGGGGTAGGTTGATGAGGAAAACATTTAATTTAATCCATTTTAGAACAAGGTTGTAAGGTAACAAAATGTGGAAAAAGTCAAGGGGTCTGAATACTTTCCGAATGCACTGAAGAATCCATTTAGCCACTTAGATCACAATGAGTATATGGAGATCCTGGATCCTAATCTAATCTTGATACGGCCCCAGATATCCAGAAGTCCTCCAGAATCCCACGGTAGGCCTTTTACTAATTCTTACCTGATGTCAGGTTCTGGTACCCTTTGACCTTCCTGGCCAGGTCAACCCTGCTGATGTCCCTCAGACATTTTTCTATCAGCTCCACCCTCTCAGAAGACACTCTGTCCAGCTTCTCCAGTTCAACTATGACATCCAGGAAACTCTGTCACAGAGAGAAAGGATATGAAATGGTTCAAAAACATTCCAGAACATCTGTTTCTGGATCTTCTGGACATACACTGATTATGAACACCACTTGTTGTTGTAACTGTCATATTGTTGTCCTGTTGTTGTTGTTATGTCTTACTTAAGCAATACCCTATACCCAATCCCTCAACATGATCATGACAAAAGAGATGATTATGGACTACAGGAAAAGGAGGACAGAGCATGCCCCCATTCTCATTGACGGGGCTGTAGTGGAGCAGGTTGAGAGCTTCAAGTTCCTTGGCGTCCATATCACCAACAAACTATCATGGTCTAAACACACCAAGACAGTCGTGAAGAGAGCACGACAAAACCTATTCCCCCTCAGGAGACTGAAAAGATTTGGCATGGGTCCTCAGATCCTCAAAAGGTTCTACAGCTGCACCATCGAGATTATCCTGACTGGTTGTATCACTGCCTGGTATGGCAACTGCTCTGGCCTCCGACGGCAAGGCACTACAGAGGGTAGTGCGAACGGCCCAGTACATCACTGGGGCCAAGCTTCCTGCCATCCAGGACCTCTATACCAGGCGGTGTCAGAGGAAGGCACAACAAATTGTCAAAGACTCCAGCCACCCTTGCCAGCAAGCGGTACCGGAGCGCCAAGTCTAGGTCCAAGAGGCTTCTAAACAGCTTCTACCCCGAAGCCATAAGACTCCTGAACATCTAATCAAATGACTACCCAGACTACTTGCATTGCCCCCACTCTTTTACGCTGCTGCTACTCTCTGTTATTATCTATGCATAGTCACTTTAATAACTCTACCTACATGTACATATTACCTCAATTACCTCGACTAACTGGTGCCCCCGCACATTAACTCTGTACCGGTACCCCCTATATATAGCCTCCACATTAACTCTGTACCGGTACCCCCTGTATATAGCCTCCACATTAACTCTGTACCGGTACCCCCTGTATATAGCCTCCACATTGACTCTGTACCAGTACCCCCTGTATATAGCCTCCACATTGACTCTGTACCGGTACCCCCTGTATATAGTCTCCACATTGACTATGTACCGGTACCCCCTGTATATAGCCTCCACATTGACTCTGTACTGTAACACCTGTATATAGCCTCCACATTGACTCTGTACCGTAATACCCTGTATACAGCCTCCACATTGACTCTGTACCGTAATACCCTGTATATAGCCTCCGCATTGACTCTGTACCGTAATACCCTGTATATAGCCTCCGCATTGACTCTGTACCGTAATACCCTGTATATAGCCTCCACATTGACTCTGTACCGTAATACCCTGTATACAGCCTCCACATTGACTCTGTACCGTAATACCCTGTATATAGCCTCCGCATTGACTCTGTACCGTAATACCCTGTATATAGCCTCCACATTGACTCTGTACCGGTACCCCCTGTATATAGCCTCCACATTGACTCTGTACCGTAATACCCTGTATATAGATAGCCTTGTTATTGTTATTTTACTGCTGGTCTTTAATTATTTGTGACTTTTATTTCTATTTTTTTTTTGTATTTTTCTTAAAACTGCATTGTTGGTTAAGGGCTTGTAAGTAAGCATTTCACTGTAAGGTCACATTTCACTGTTGTATTCGGCGCATGTGACAAATACAATTTGATTTGATTGTTGTCATGTCTTACAGTACATAAGCAATACCCTATTGTTGTCATGTCTTACTTAA
Organism: Oncorhynchus clarkii lewisi; assembly: GCF_045791955.1. Lineage (NCBI taxonomy): Eukaryota > Metazoa > Chordata > Actinopteri > Salmoniformes > Salmonidae > Oncorhynchus > Oncorhynchus clarkii. The sequence goes on from NC_092168.1 coordinate 53,499,562, forward strand.
AGCAATACTTGTCTGGCAGCTCGGTTTGTGTTTTGTACTAAATTGTAAAAGAAAATCTATTAAAATAAAATAAAAAACATTCCATAACAACTAGATCCTCCGGAAACATACCACAGAAGAAGAGGAATGTTCTCACAGAAATACACAGTACATTACAGCATACCTAGTGGTATTTACATTGCAGAAGAGGAATGTTCTCACAGTAATACACAGTACATTACAGCATACCTAGTGGTATTTACATTGCAGGAATCCGCCACCCACAATGCAGAAATATTTCATGACATAATCAGATCAGGCTTGTCAGTAATTAAATAAAATGTCAAATGTCTGAACGAAGCCTTTACCTTGACTCTGGTCAGCCTCTCTCTGGATAAAGAACCACTCAGCAGAAACTTGAGCGATTCCAGGTCTTCTGTCCCCATGTCTTCACTCACATCAGACATCAACACTCTGTAACCAGGAAACAGAACAGCTTCATAGAAAGAACTCCATGGAATATATTTACTAATGAAGACCGCGATGAATGAGACTGTAAAGAATGTTTGGTCTATTGGTGTGTGTTGTTATCCTGGAAAAGACAATAGCAGAATTCAAACCTAAGGAATAAATCTCACCTGTACTCTGACAAAGCTCGGTTCTGTCCCAGAATCCCATCCACTTCCTGTTTACTGATGTGAAACTCTTTCTTCAGGAGATCAAAGCGTCTCAGTCTGAACAGAAGTTCCACCAGGTACAGCTGATCCACCTGTCCTCTGCTCAGCCAGGAATTTAACACCTCTCTCACATGAGCAGAACCACACCTGTCAGTGTCAAGGGATCCACACAGGTACAGGAGCCTCCTGCACTCACCTGAGCTCAGGTCCTCACATATCCTGTTGATCATCTGATATAACTGTCCATTAGCCATTGAACTCATCAGGAGTCTCTGAAAGGGAAAACAGGGATTGATTTTATGGATAGAAAATTATGTAAACTTCATTATTTCTAAATTGGTATTTGCATCATAGATCTATGGCCCATTTGAAATTAAAAGCAACTTGAATTGGCAAATATGTATACTACTGCTTACTTGCATAGTTATGTCGTTCCCAGTCTCACGCTGTGCTCAATAGACTAGTACCTTAGTTATTATCATAGGCATATTTTACTATTATTGAACCTGCATGTGGCCAATAGGTGAAAATATACAGGCAGCACATACATGATAATGCGAACGGTGGAAAATGAAAGTTAGACGAGGCATGAAACCAACCAGAAATGAATTATTCAAAGGTTAATAAAACACGAATATTTCAGAGAAAATTAACAACATACGTCGGTTATATCGCAAATGAAAAATATTAATACCTTTTAGAGTAGGACACAGCGAGGTCTGTTGCATGAAGACTGAGAAATTAGATGATTATAATGACGAATTGAAGTTTCGCGAATTACGAAATGGAAAGCGCAAATGGGGAAGATCGTTTCAAATTCGGTGTAACCACCCACGCGGGAAATTACACTTTCATTTCGGTCTGGGTGGCGGGATCACGGAACTGACTCAATGTTGGTCATAAAGTATTTTAATGAATTAGTCACTGATAAATATATGCTAAAACCTGCTCAAAACGAAAGTGAAAGTTACCACGCCAGCAGGCTCCTCTGCAAAGACCCTTGTCTGCATCCAGATGGTTTTCGCTGCTGCCAGCACTGCCTTCCTTCTGAAAATAAAGAAAAACCCTTGACTGAGTAGGTGTGTCAAAACATTTGACTGGAACTGTATTGCAATATGGCACCTCCGGTTTATGGTACATGGCCAAAATACCACCGCTAAGGGCTGTATCCAGGCACTCCGCGTTACGTCATAGTGAACAGCCCCTAGCAGTGGTATATTGGCCATGTACCACAAACCGACCGAGGTAAAGCCAGTTTCAGGTTGGATATTCGACGGATATTGCCCACTCTTGTTTGTGTACATAGTTTCACATTTGCAATTGCTCCTTGGTCTTGTCAATTACACACCTAAGAAGCATGCAGTGGATATCATTGAGTGGCTGCTGCCAACACACTGACTCAACTCCAGCCACTTTAATAATGGGAATTGATGGGAAATGATGTAAAATATATCACTAGCCACTTTAAACAATGCTACCTAATATAATGTTTACATACCCTACATTATTCATCTCATATGTATACGTATATACTGTACTCTATATCATCTACTGTATCCTTATGTAATACATGTATCACTAGCCACTTTAACTATGCCACTTTGTTTACATACTCATCTCATATGTATATACTGTACTCGATACCATCTACTGTATCTTACCTATGCTGCTCTGTACCATCACTCATCCATATATCTTTATGTACATATTCTTTATCCCCTTACACTGTGTATAAGACAGTAGTTTTGGAATTGTTAGTTAGATTACTTGTTGGTTATTACTGCATTGTCGGAACTAGAAGCACAAGCATTTCGCTACACTCGCATTAACATCTGCTAACCATGTGTATGTGACAAATAAAATGTGATTTGATTTGATTTGATATACACCCATATTGCATAACCTCTAGTCATGTATCTTCTATACTGTTGTACATTATTATTAGTTTGAAAATTAGGGGGTTCGGTCCAGTGTTGTGTTTACCCTTTTCTTTAATATTTATCTACAATAATTGGTAGTTCTAAGTACTTATTTTCCCAGTTTTATTTTATTTTTCCACAGTATTTAACAGTGGTACACAATAGGAGAGAGACAGATAACATCTCCTTTCGTCGTTATATCAACCATAAATGAAAAGGGCAAAGTACGAGAGTCATGTTATTAATTGTCCAAAGCAGGGATGGAGAATGAGCTGGTGAGGTAGGCTGGACAATACAAATACTGAACAGGGATGGAGAGTGAGCTGGTGAGGTAGGCTGGTCAATATATATACTGAACATGGATGGAGAGTGAGCTGGTGAGGTAGGCTGGACAATACATATACTGAACAGGGATGGAGAGTGAGCTGGTGAGGTAGGCTGGACAATACATATACTGAACAGGGATGGAGAGTGAGCTGGTGAGGTAGGCTGGTCAATATATATACTGAACATGGATGGAGAGTGAGCTGGTGAGGTAGGCTGGTCAATATATATACTGAACAGGGATGGAGAGTGAGCTGGTGAGGTAGACTGCAGTGGGTTTGCTGGACAATACATATACTGAACATGGATGGAGAGTGAGCTAATGAGGTAGGCCGGTCAATATATATACTGAAATGGGATGGAGAGTGAGCTGGTGAGGTAGGCTGGTCAATATATATACTGAATAGGGATGGAGAGTGAGCTGGTGAGGTAGGCTGGTCAATATATATACTGAACAGGGATGGAGAGTGAGCTGGTGAGGTAGGCTGCAGTGGGTTTGCTGGACAATACATATACTGAACAGGGATGGAGAGTGAGATGGTGAGGTAGGCTGGACAATACATATACTGAACAGGGATGGAGAGTGAGCTGGTGAGGTAGGCTGGACAATACATATACTGAACAGGGATGGAGAGTGAGCTGGTGAGGTAGGCTGGTCAATATATATACTGAACATGGATGGAGAGTGAGCTGGTGAGGTAGGCTGGACAATACATATACTGAACAGGGATGGAGAGTGAGCTGGTGAGGTAGGCTGGTCAATATATATACTGAACATGGATGGAGAGTGAGCTGGTGAGGTAGGCTGCAGTGGGTTTGCTGGACAATACATACAGTATACTGAACATGTAACCACAGTAACGTTGACCAATAAATCAATTAATACAAATATAATATTGACAAATTAAACAAATTGTAGACCTTTAATCTTTTCCAACATGTCAACAGACACTTAAGTTCAATTAAGTATGAAACATTTCACCGTGTTAACTTTCTCTTTATCCCTGGTTGATGTACATTTCAGAGCCTCTTCAGTGTGGATGGGTTTTAATATACATTTTCAACAACAAAGACTGCACTTCCAGTTTCTGTTCTTTACTCTCTTGAACTCTGTTGTCTTCATTCCTAGGCACATGGGATGGGATGGGATGTTGGGGAAGTTCTGTGCAACTTCCTTGGCTATCTACACCAAAAAAAAAAAAAAAAAACGTTTTTTACCTAATTGTCACATAACAGCTAACCATTCATTACTGAAAATAGAACTATCAAACCTACATTACAAAGACCCCACAGCTGAAGGTGTCCTGCTGCATGGTGGGAGTTATTTCCCCTCCTTTGCACTTTATGTCCACCCAGTCGTCTTTTCCATGGCAGGACCTTCTCATTTTGAAGTATTCTCTTTTTTATGTAAAAATTATGATTAGTTATAGGCAAATGAATACGCAAGCCGAATTTGTATGCTGTTTTCCTTATCACTATAATCTAGTAGTAATTTATTAGTAGAGGTAATTTCCTTTATGCCCCATTCCACATACAGCCTAAATCATAGGCACTGAACAATTTACAGGACAATAGAAGTAGCATATAGGATCCAACCCTATCACAGAGTGAATAAATGTACAGTCGTGGCCAAAAGTTTTGAGAATGACACAAATATTAATTTTCACAAAGTCTGCTGCCTCCGTTTGTATGATGGCAATTTGCATATACTCCAGAATGTTATGAAGAGTGGACAGATGAATTGCAATGAATTGCAAAGTCTCTCTTTGCCATGCAAATTACCTGAATCTCAAAAAAACATTTCCACTGCATTTCAGCCCTGCCACAAAAGGACCAGCTGACATCATGTCAGTGATTCTCTTGTTAACACAGGTGTGAGTGTTGACGAGGACAAGGCTGGAGATCACTGTCATGCTGATTGAGTTCGAATAACAGACTGGAAGCTTCAAAAGGATGGTGGTGCTTGGAATCATTGTTCTTCCTCTGTCAATCATGGTTACCTGCAAGGAAACACGTGCCATCATCATTGCTTTGCACAATAAGGGCTTCACAGGCAAGGATATTGCTGCCAGTAAGATTGCACCTAAATCAACCATTTATCGGATCATCAAGAACTTCAAGGAGAGCGTTTCAATTGTTGTGAAGAAGGCTTTAGGGCACCCAAGAAAGTCCAGCAAGCGCCAGGACCGTCTCCTAAAGTTGATTCAGCTGTGGGATCAGGGCACCACCAGTACAGAGCTTGCTCAGGAATGGCAGCATGCAGGTGTGAGTGCATCTGCACGCACAGTGAGGCGAAGACATTTGGTGGATGGCCTGGTGTCAAGAAGGGCAGCAAAGAAGCCACTTCTCTCCAGGAAAAAAAAAGCTTGTCCGGAGAAGACAAGGTGAGTGCTACCATCAGTTCTGTGTCATGCCTGAGCATCCTGAGACCATTCATGTGTGGGGTTGGGCTCACTCACAATTTTGCCTAAGAACACAGCCATGAATAAAGAATGGTACCAACACATCCTCCGAGAGCAACTTCTCCCAACCATCCAGGAACAGTTTGGTGACGAACAATGCCTTTTCCAGCATGATGGAGCACCTTTCCATAAGGCAAAAGTGATAACTAAGTGGCTCGGGGAACAAAACATCAATATTTTGGTTCCATGGCCAGGAAACTCCACAGATCTTAGTCCCATTGAGAATTTGTGGTCAATCCTCAAGAGGCTGGTGGACAAACAAAAACCCACAAATTCTGACAAACTCCAAGCATTGATTATGCAATTATGGGCTGCCATCAGTCAGGATGAGGCCCAGAAGTTAATTGACAGCATGCCAAGGTGGATTGCAGAGGTCTTGAAAAAGAAGGGTCAACACTGCAAATATTGACTCTTTGCATCAACTTCATGTAATTGTCAATAAAAGCCTTTGACACTTACGAAATGCTTGTAATTATACTTCAGTATTCCATAGTAACATCTGACAAAAACATCTAAAGACACTGAAGCAGCAAATGTTGTGGAAATTAATATTTGTGTCATTCTCAAAACTTTTGGCCACAACTGTAGACCGTTTGTAGGCTTTTAGAAAAAAATATTAAGTGACAGTTTCATCAGTACGTGCTTAAAGAAAATCATATCACAAAGATCACAGATGACAGTGCCCACCAAATCTATGACAATAGAGAATGAATTGTAAGCACCAAAGTGAGTTTTGAAGTGGAAATTGCAAGATTATGTTATAATGCTTGTATTGCATTATAATGGTTGTTTTATTCGACAGAATAGAGTGTTCTGTTAACTATTGTGTGTGTGTTCTACTGAGGAGAGCCTCTATGAGATAACACTGACAGAGGAGGTTTACGATGTCTTTGGGTGATAAAACCTAAAGAGCATTCCAGATAACATGAGGTAATGTTTTTGTGCTATACCGTACCAGGGTGAGACGGTTCCAGTTTGGAGTCAGAGGGCCAGACACTGGTCTATACAATGAAAACTGTTGACACAGCAGATACTGTCTGCTATGTATTATAGGTATCTTTCATACAAATCTTAACCTTGTGACCATTCTATTAATCTGTTGTTTGTCATGTAGGTTGAGAGGTGTGTATCTTGGCTATAAAAGATCTTTGTACTTTTGTGTTGTCACTCTCAATGGTTCATTAGAAATTGAAATTTAATTGAATTGAAATTGAAAGTAATTTCTAATTCAAAGCTCTTATTATTAAAGATGTAGTTTATGTATAACTCTGACTCGTGTGTGAAGTTTGTCTCTCTCCTCATTTGGTAATACAGAAATTAACCACCACAGTTTGTCAAAATAATATCTGAAAATGACAGTTGTTGAACATAATACTTCTATTTGCAATAGCAATTTATGATATATGCAGTTGAGAAATATTCCATGTACCAACACTACATGTAGGACGGACATAAGACATTCCCACATACAATCTTTTTTTATTTCACCTTTATTCAACCAGGTAGGCCAGTTGAGAACAAGTTCTCATTTACAACTGCGACCTGGCCAAGATAAAGCAAAGCAGTGTGACACAAACAAAAAAACAGAGTTACACTTGGAATAAACAAATGTACATGTAACGCTCAATGAGTGTATAGGTGTGGAGTCAGGCGCAGAGAGCAAAAGGATGCGGGAAAAACACGCTTTTATGTCCAGAAATAAATCACAGGAACAAATAATGTGAAAAAATAAAGGACAGCGAGAAACCCAAAAAGCAAACACAAACCACTCGAACACATACATACAAACAAGCCCGCACAAACAGAAGCGGGCTGAACAAACTTATATAACCCCACCCTAATAACCAAACAAGAAACAGGTGAAACCAATTAGACAAAAACAAACGAACACAGAACGAAGGATCGGTGGCAGCTAGTAGATCGGCGACGACGACCGCCGAGCGCCACCCGAACAAGAAGGGCAGTCACCTTCGGTAATATTACAGTCAAAGTACAGTCAATAACAAAATACAAAAGTCTATATACAGTGTGTGCAAATGTAGTAAGATTAGGGAAGAAATAGGCCATAGTGATGAAGTAATTACAATATAGCAATTAAACACTGGAATAATACAGTGCCTTGCGAAAGTATTCGGCCCCCTTGAACTTTGCGACCTTTTGCCACATTTCAGGCTTCAAACATAAAGATATAAAACTGTATTTTTTGTGAAGAATCAACAACAAGTGGGACACAATCATGAAGTGGAACGACATTTATTGGATATTTCAAACTTTTTCAACAAATCAAAAACTGAAAAATTGGCCGTGCAAAATTATTCAGCCCCCTTAAGTTAATACTTTGTAGCGCCACCTTTTGCTGCGATTACAGCTGTAAGTCGCTTGGGGTATGTCTCTATTAGTTTTGCACATCGAGAGACTGAAATGTTTTCCCATTCCTCCTTGCAAAACAGCTCGAGCTCAGTGAGGTTGGATGGAGAGCATTTGTGAACAGCAGTTTTCAGTTCTTTCCACAGATTCTCGATTGGATTCAGGTCTGGACTTTGACTTGGCCATTCTAACACCTGGATATGTTTATTTTTGAACCATTCCATTGTAGATTTTGCTTTATGTTTTGGATCATTGTCTTGTTGGAAGACAAATCTCCGTCCCAGTCTCAGGTCTTTTGCAGACTCCATCAGGTTTTCTTCCAGAATGGTCCTGTATTTGGCTCCATCCATCTTCCCATCAATTTGAACCATCTTCCCTGTCCCTGCTGAAGAAAAGTAGGCCCAAACCATGATGCTGCCACCACCATGTTTGACAGTGGGGATGGTGTGTTCAAGGTGATGAGCTGTGTTGCTTTTACGCCAAACATAACGTTTTGCATTGTTGCCAAAAAGTTCAATTTTGGTTTCATCTGACCAGAGCACCTTCTTCCACATGTTTGGTGTGTCTCCCAGGTGGCTTGTGGCAAACTTTAAACGACACTTTTTATGGATATCTTTAAAAAATGGCTTTCTTCTTGCCACTCTTCCATAAAGGCCAGATTTGTGCAATATACGACTGATTGTTTTCCTATGGACAGAGTCTCCCACCTCAGCTGTAGATCTCTGCAGTTCATCCAGAGTGATCATGGGCCTCTTGGCTGCATCTCTGATCATTCTTCTCCTTGTATGAGCTGAAAGTTTAGAGGAACGGCCAGGTCTTGGTAGATTTGCAGTGGTCTGATACTCCTTCCATTTCAATATTATCGCTTGCACAGTGCTCCTTGGGATGTTTAAAGCTTGGGAAATCTTTTTGTATCCAAATCTGGCTTTAAACTTCTTCACAACAGTATCTCGGACCTGCCTGGTGTGTTCCTTGTTCTTCATGATGCTCTCTGCGCTTTTAACGGACCTCTGAGACTATCACAGTGCAGGTGCATTTATACGGAGACTTGATTACACACAGGTGGATTGTATTTATCATCATTAGTCATTTAGGTCAACATTGGATCATTCAGAGATCCTCACTGAACTTCTGGAGAGAGTTTGCTGCACTGAAAGTAAAGGGGCTGAATAATTTTGCATGCCCAATTTTTCAGTTTTTGATATGTTAAAAAAGTTTGAAATATCCAATAAATGTCGTTCCACTTCATGATTGTGTCCCACTTGTTGTTGATTCTTCACAAAAAAAATACAGTTTTATATCTTTATGTTTGAAGCCTGAAATGTGGCAAAAGGTCGCAAAGTTCAAGGGGGCCGAATACTTTCGCAAGGCACTGTAGATGTGCAGAAGATGAATGTGCAAGTAGAGAAACTGTGGTGCAAAGGGGCAAAAATATTTTTGGGAAATAAAATAAATAACAATATGATGAGGATGAGGTAGTTGCTACTGGATGTGCTACTTACAGATGGGCTACGTACAGGTGCAATGATCTGTAAGCTGCTCTGACAGCTGATGCTTAAATATTCAGTGATTTTTGCAATTCGTTCCAGTCATTGGCAGCAGAGAACTGGAAGGAAAGGCGGCAAAAGGAGGAATTGGCTTTGGGGGTGACCAGTGAAATATACCCCTGCTGGAGTGCGTGCTACGAGTGGGTGCTGCTATGGTGACCAGTGAGCTGAGATAAGGCGGGGCTTTACCTAGCAATGACTTGTAGATGACCTGGAGCCAGTGGGTTTGGCGACGAGAGTATACAGGTCGCAGTGGTGGGTAGTATATAGGGCTTTGTTGACGAAACGGATGGCACTGTGATAGACTGTATCCAATTTGCTGAGTAGAGTGTTGGAGGCTATTTTATAAATGACATCGCCGAAGTCCAGGATCGTCAGTTTTACGAGGGTATGTTTGGCAGCATGAGTGAAGGATGCTTTGTTGCGAAGTAGGAATCCGATTCTAGATTTAATTTTGGATTAGAGATGCTTAATATGAGTCTGGAAGGAGAGTTTATAGTCTAATCAGAGACCTAGGTATTTGTAGTTGTCCACATATTCTAAGTCAGAACCGTCCAGAGTAGTGATGCTATGCGGGTGGGCAGATGTGGGAAGCGATCGGTTGAAGAGCAAGCACTTAGTTTTACTTGCATTTAAGAGAAGTTGGAGGCCACGGAAGGAGAGTTGTTTGGTGTTGAAGCTCGTTTGGAGGTTAGTTAATCTTGACACACCCATCCCTTTAGCGGGATCATTTTCATCAACACCCGCTGAATTGCAGCGCGCCAAATTCAAATTAAATTACTAAAAATATTTAATTTTCATGAAATCACAAGTGCAATATAGCAAAACACAGCTTAGCTTGTTTTTAATCCACCTGGCATGTCAGATTTCAATACAGATTTTTGGCGAAAGCATAACAAGCGTTTATGTAAGAACATCTCTCTCAGTATACAAAATATTACAAACACTAGCAACCAAGTAGATTGGTCACAAAAGTCAGAAAAGCAATAGATTAAATCGCTTACCGTTGATGATCTTCAGATGTTTGCACTCACAAGGCTCCCAGTTACACAATAAATGTTCCTTTTGTTCCATAAAGATTATTTTTATATCCAAAATACCTCCATTTGTTTGGCGTGTTATGTTCAGAAATCCACAGGCTCGAGTGGTCACGACATCGCAGACGAAAATTCCAAATAGTATCTGTAATGTCCACAGAAACATGCCAATTGTTTTTTATAATCAATCCTCAGGTTGTTTTTAAAAATATATAATCGATAATATATCAAGCGGGACTGTCACTTTTTCAATAGGAGAGGGAGAGACAATGGCTGCCCCATTCTGTTGCGCAAGCAAAACTCTGCGAACACCCAGCTATCCACTGATGCGATGTTATCTTTCTCGCTCATTTTTGTAAATAAAAGCCTGAAACTATGTCTGAAGAATGTTGACACCTTTAGGAAGCCATAGGAAAAATAATCTGGTTGATATCCCTTAAATGGAGGCAAGGCATCCAATGGAACAGAGAGCTTTCAGGAAAAACAGCACTTCCTGGTTTGATTTTCCTCAGGTTTTCGCCTGCAATATCAGTTCTGTTATACTCACAGAAAATAGTTTGACAGTTTTGGAAACTTTAGAGTGTTTTCTATCCTAATCTGACAATTATATGCATATTCTAGTTTCTGGGCCTGAGAAATAGGCAGTTTCAAATGGGTATGTTTTTTAGCCAAAAACAAAAATCCTGCCCCTACACTCAAGAAGTTAACACAGTGTACAAAGAAGGGCCGGAAGTATACAGAATAGTGTCGTTTGTGTAGAGGTGGATCAGAGAATCACCAGCCGCAAGAGCTACATCATTGATGTATACTGAGAAGAGAGTCGGTCCGAGAATTGAACCCTGTGGCTTCCCCACAGAGGTCCGGACAACAGGCCCTCCCATTTGACACACTAAACTCTATCTGAGAAGTAGTTGGTGAACCAGGCGAGACAGTCATTTGAGAAACCAAGGCTGTTCAGTCTGCCGATAAGAATGCTGTGATTGACAGAGTCGAAAGCCTCGGCCAGGTCGATGGATACGGCTGCACAGTATTGTCTTTTGTCAATGGCGATTATGATATCGTTTAAGACCTTGAGCGTGGCTGAGGTGCAACCATGACCAGCTCTGAAACCAGATTGCATAGTGGAGAAGGTACGGTGGGATTCGAAATGGTCGGTAATCTGTTTGTTAACTTGGCTTTCAAAGACCTTAGAAAAACAGGGTAAGATATATAGGTCTGTAGCAGTTTGGGTCTACAGTGTTTCCCCCTTTAAAGAGGGGGATGACCGCGGCAGCTTTCCAATCTTTGGGGATCTCCGACGATAAGAAAGAGAGGTTGAACAGGCTAGTAATAGGGGCAGATAATTTAAGAAAGAGAGGGTCCAGATTATCTAGCCCAGCTGATTTGTAGAGTTCCAGATTTTGCAGCTCTTTCAGAACATCAGCTTTCTGGATTTGGGTGAAGGAGAAATGGGGGAGGTTTTGGCAAGTTGCTGTGGGGGGTGCAGAGCTGTTGACCGGGGTAGGGGTAGCCAGGTTGAAACCAAGCCCCGCCTTAGAAAAATGCTTATTGAAATTCTCGATAATCGTAGATTTAAAAGGTGGTGACAGTGTTTCCTAGCCTCAGTGCTGTGGGCAGTTGGGAGGAGGTGCTAACTCCTAACTTCCCTGAAAAGTTGCATATTGCGGGGGCTATTTGATGCTAATGCAGTACGCCACAGGATGTTATTGTGCTGGTCAAGGGCAGTCAGGTCTGGAGTGAACCAAGGGCTATATCTGTTCCTGGTTCTACATTTTTTGAATGGGGGATGCTTATTTAAGATGGTGAGGAAAGCACTTTTAAAGAATAACCAGGCATCCTCTACTGACGGAATGAGGTCAATAATCCTTCCAGGATACCCGGGCCAGGTCGATTTGAAAGACCTGCTCGCTGAAGTGTTTTAGGGAGTGTTTGACTGTGATGAGGGCTGGTCGTTTGACCGCGGACCCATTACGGACGCAGGCAATGAGGCAGTGATCGCTGAGATCCTGGTTGAAGACAGCAGAGGTGGTTTTAGAGGACAGGTTGGTCAGGATGATATCTATGAGGGTGCCCGAGTTTACGGATTTGGGGTTGTACCTGGTAGGTTCCATGATCATTTGGGTGAGATTGAGGGCATCTAGCTTAGATTGTAGGACGGCCAAGGTGTTAAGCATGTCCCAGTTTAGGTCACCTAACATTACAAACTCTGAAGATACATAGGGGGCAATTAATTCACATATGGTGTCCAGGGTGCAGCTGGGGGCTGAGGTGGGTCTCTAACAAGTGGCAACAGTGAGAGACTTATTTCTGGAAAGGTACATTTTTAAAAGTAGAAGCACGAACTGTTTGGGCACAGACCTGGATAGTGTGACAAAACTCTGCAGGCTGTCTCTGCAGTAGATTGCAATTCCACCCCCTTTGGCAGTTCTGTCTTGGCCGAAAATGTATACACACACTTTTCTGCTATGATTTTACCACTCAGAATCCAGCATGGATATGACAATGGGGCCATCACAGGATGTAATACACCCTTACAACAATCTACTTTTTGTTCTTCTTGACTTGTTATCTGGTAAACTGCTACTGTATGTTAAGAAAAGAGCCCCAATTAGGGGTTAGTGTACTCCAGTAAAAAAGGTCAGGTTTAGATTAAAAACTATTCAAATCAAATCAAATCAAATGTATTTTTATATAGCCCTTCGTACATCAGCTGATATCTCAAAGTGCTGTACAGAAACCCAGCCTAAAACCCCAAACAGCAAGCAATGCAGGTGTAGAAGCACGGTGGCTAGGAAAAACTCCCTAGAAAGGCCAAAACCTACGAAGAAACCTAGAGAGGAACCAGGCTATGTGGGGTGGCCAGTCCTCTTCTGGCTGTGCCGGGTGGAGATTATAACAGAACATGGTCAAGATGTTCAAATGTTCATAAATGACCAGCATGGTCGAATAATAATAAGGCAGAACAGTTGAAACTGGAGCAGCAGCACAGTCAGGTGGACTGGGGACAGCAAGGAGTCATCATGTCAGGTATTCCTGGGGCATGGTCCTAGGGCTCAGGTCCTCCGAGAGAGAGAAAGAAAGAGAGAATTAGAGAGAGCATATGTGGGATGGCCAGTCCTCTTCTGGCTGTGCCGGGTGGAGATTATAACAGAACATGGCCAAGATGTTCAAATGTTCATAAATGACCAGCATGGTCGAATAATAATAAGGCAGAACAGTTGAAAGAAACTGGAGCAGCAGCACGGCCAGGTGGACTGGTGACAGCAAGGAGTCATCATGTCAGGTAGTCCTGGGGCATGGTCCTAGGGCTCAGGTCCTCCGAGAGAGAGAAAGAGAGAATTAGAGAACGCACACTTAAATTCACACAGGACACCGAATAGGACAGGAGAAGTACTCCAGATATAACAAACTGACCCTAGCCCCCCGACACATAAACTACTGCAGCATAAATACTGGAGGCTGAGACAGGAGGGGTCAGGAGACACTGTGGCCCCATCCGAGGACACCCCCGGACAGGGCCAAACAGGAAGGATATAACCCCACCCACTTTGCCAAAGCACAGCCCCCACACCACTAGAGGGATATCTTCAACCACCAACTTACCATCCTGAGACAAGGCTGAGTATAGCCCACAAAGACCTCCGCCACGGCACAACCCAAGGGGGGGGGGGGGGGGGGGCGCCAACCCAGACAGGATGACCACATCAGTGAATCAACCCACTCAGGTGACGCACCCCCTCCAGGGACAGCATGAGAGAGCCCCAGTAAGCCAGTGACTCAGCCCCTGTAATAGGGTTAGAGGCAGAGAATCCCAGTGGAAAGAGGGGAACCGGCCAGGCAGAGACAGCAAGGGCGATTCGTTGCTCCAGAGCCTTTCCGTTCACCCTCCCACTCCTGGGCCAGACTACACTCAATCATATGACCCACTGAAGAGATGAGTCTTCAGTAGAGACTTAAAGGTTGAGACCGAGTTTGCGTCTCTGACATGGGTAGGCAGACAGTTCCATAAAAATGGAGCTCTATAGGAGAAAGCCCTGCCTCCAGCTGCTTGCTTAGAAATTCTAGGGACAATTAGGAGGCCTGCGTCTTGTGACCGTAGCGTACGTGTAGGTATGTACGGCAGGACCAAATCAGAGAGATAGGTAGGAGCAAGCCCATGTAATGCTTTGTAGGTTAGCAGTAAAACCTTGAAATCAGCCCTTGCTTTGACAGGAAGCCAGTGTAGAGAGGCTAGCACTGGAGTAATATGATCAATTTTTTTGGTTCTAGTCAGGATTCTAGCAGCCGTATTTAGCACTAACTGAAGTTTATTTAGTGCTTTATCCGGGTAGCCGGAAAGTAGAGCATTGCAGTAGTCTAACCTAGAAGTGACAAAAGCATGGATTAATTTTTCTGCATCATTTTTGGACAGAAAGTTTCTGATTTTTGCAATGTTACGTAGATGGAAAAAAGCTGTCCTTGAAATGGTCTTGATATGTTCTTCAAAAGAGAGATCAGGGTCCAGAGTAACGCCGAGGTCCTTCACAGTTTTATTTGAGACGACTGTACAACCATTAAGATTAATTGTCAGATTCAACAGAAATTGCCCTGTGTCCCCGCTCATAGGGGAATGAGAGATTAGTCAGTGGTAGAATTGAGTTGGTACTTTATTGTCCCAAACACCCACAGACCCACAAGGTTGAGGTTACTCATGGACAGTGATTAGTAATCCATTTTTGTTTGCATTGATGCATTGTCTCTTCTAACTGTCCGAGAAAAGGATCCAAAGTGTTAGGAAATATTTGTTCCCATAAATACAAAATAGGATGTCTCTGACTGCCAGACTATGCACCACAGAGCCGCCAATCAGGAGAGAATACATACAGGTCAACGGTGCCAATTGAAAGTCAAGGGGTGTGTCTGTGCCTTTTGGGTTCCTCTCTCTTTACAGAGAACCCCTGTAGTTCAAGTCTGCTTTGCGCATGTCTGAAAGTGACAGAGCCAGCAGCCAAGAGAGTTTTTCACAGTATGTCATAAAAAAGTATTACACTTATGAATGTATGTAAAATGCTAATATGTATTAGATCCAGTACAATGGAATAACTAAGACCTGAATTTGAATGCAGCCTGTTCCGATTCCTCCTTCTCTTTCTGTCCAGCAGGGTCAACCAAAAACACTGGGCCTGATGGTTCATGCAGATACTGGGGAAGCAATATACGAATGTATTGATCCCTTAAATGATTTTACTATTAAATGACCCATATCACAACCCTCATACCTCTTCACAAAAATGTACCTAAATCAACCTTGTTTGAAGTCACTAGGTCACATGACCAAGGAGCTATTGAAATTCAAAATGTTTAAGAGCTCAATATAGGCTCTGAATGCTGTGAGGGTGTGATAGCTATGTTAGATAAATAAGATACATGATGACTAACGAAAATACACAGGACAATTTAATCCCACTAAATTATGCAAATTAACCTTTAGGACCAGTGGTCAGTTGACCAGTCGATCTCCAAACATTTCTGTAAAAAAAAAACAACGATAAAGCCTTGCGTTTGTATTTTTTTCATTTGTTTCTCGATGTTAAGGGTAGGTGTGTTTGATTCAGCAGCCTTAGTGCCGGGAAGATAAGTGTTCCCATTTTGAACCATTGCATATGTCTGAAGTTAGATGTCCGCCTACTCGGCAGGCCCAGACAGCAAATCAAGTGCATCTAAATGTCTACTGTTGGCGAATCAGATAGCTCATATTACGGTGTCTGCACAGTTTCCTCGAGTCATAGACTGTATAAAGAAGCCTCATTCACACAGCAAAGTTGATACTGTAAGATTTAAAAACTAGAGACTAAAGAGAGACTAAAGAGAGACTTAACGGATACAGCAAAGAACTGCTGTTTTTGAGTAAGTTCTTGTTTAAGTTATTCAGCACTGTCAACACTTTGTTCAACACTTTTATAAACCATAAAATGCACCGCAGCTGCAATGAATGACTATAGCAAAGCAAAGTTATAGCAAAAACATGAATTGGTGCATGAGGCAGAAATAATGCAGTGTAACTTGAGCTAACCCATCAGCTGGAAGACTGTGGCCTCTTTGCTCAGTGGAGGCAGTGAGAGCAGAGGGACGCTGAGCCATGAGGCAGCCTCACCGCTGTACCCTCCCTCCCGCCCCTCAGACTGACCATCAGATGCAGGCCATCAGTCCGGTAAAAAAAAGCAAAGGATGATACTCACTCAGCTGTGCCTCATAAATACAACAACAAATTATCTATTACCAGTGTGATCATGTACCTACATTTAACAAATAATTTCCAAATGGTCTGAGAAGAACAACAATGGCAGGGCAATTCAAGTATAGTGATAATGTATTGGGTCTATAGCCTACTGAGCGTAGCCAATATGCAGTGATAATATATTTTAGTCTGTAGCTTACTGAGCATAGCCGATATGCAGTGATAATGTATTGGTCCTATAGCCTACTGAGCATAGCCAATATACAGTGATAATGTATTGGGTCTATAGCCTACTGAGCATAGCCAATATGCAGGGATAATGTATTGGGTCTATAGCCTACTGAGCATAGCCAATATGCAGGGATAATGTATTGGTCCTATAGCCTACTGAGCATAGCCAATATGCAGTGATAATATATTGGGTCTATAGCCTACTGAGCGTAGCCAATATGCAGTGATAATATATTTTAGTCTGTAGCTTACTGAGCATAGCCGATATGCAGTGATAATGTATTGGTCCTATAGCCTACTGAGCATAGCCAATATGCAGGGATAATGTATTGGTCCTATAGCCTACTGAGCATAGCCAATATGCAGGGATAATGTATTGGGTCTATAGCCTACTGAGCATAGCCAATATGCAGTGATAATGTATTGGGTCTATAGCCTACTGAGCATAGCCAATATGCAGGGATAATGTATTGGGTCTATAGCCTACTGAGCATAGCCATTATGCAGGGATAATGTATTGGGTCTATAGCCTACTGAGCATAGCCAATATGCAGAGATAATGTATTGGGTCTATAGCCTACTGAGCATTGCCAATATGCAGGGATAATTGTGACGGCCCTGAATTTTTCTGAACCGTCTCAGTGCTTCTCCTTCCAATAGGTCGCTTTCCCTTTAATTCCCAATTAAATAGCCAGCATCAGCTGCGCAAAAAGGGTTTTTGTGATGGAGACGTGAATGAGGATGTGTTCAATCCTCAGTTCCCGAGGCTTCTCTATTTCGTTTGTTTTGTTGCCTTTAAACGTGTGTTTTGTAGCCTAATAGAGTTTACCCAGTATCGGATCCACTCTTGGCGTCCGTGGACTACACCTCTCTGTTCTTCGTGGCCTTTTTCCGCTGGAGATCTGTTGGCGGATTGGATTGTCTGACTGACCGACTGACTACAACCTTTTTGTATACGGTATTTCATTTGTTTTGATGTCATGTATACGGTGATGATTTATGTAGTTAGTTGTAGTTGAGGACTTACTAAGAGTTGATACGCTTTAAAGTTCTGTGGTAAAATAATTTTTATATTTATTGTATGATTAATACTGGGTTTACGCTACACGGAATGAACGGACAAACATTGCGTGACAAAAGTCACTTGAGTTCACTGAACTCCTTTACCGGCCTGGACTCTATTTAGGCCCGAGGTACAGGACATTTCTGGAGGAACCAGAACTCATTATGATATTATTATATGTGTAATCATTGATGTTGCTAATGCAACCCACGCAAAATAATATAGTTGTTTTGGAAGTTCTTTCCAATGTTTTAAGGGTTTATGAAAAGTTTATTTCCATCCTGACTTTTACATAAGTCTTTTGTATTGGTGTAGACTTGACGGACCAGATGGGACTCATTCCCTCCCAAACCAAAAGGAGAAACCAATGTTTTCTCTGGTAGGCACAACCTACCTGGCACCCCTATAAATAATAACCTCAAGTCAGAACCGTTACATAAAAAATGGCACCCCAAATGGGGCAGCTCAACATTGAGAACCAACCAAAGTAAATATTTTGTGTGGGATTAAAACAATGGATTCACCCCAAGATAATGTGCTCATCCATGTCATACCTGTCAATGGGAATACACAGGGCCATTCTGACCATCAAGCTGACAATACAAATCATAATGTGAATGGAGATAATGGAGTTGATTTGGGCCAGAGCCCTGGGAATCTGAATGCTCGGTCTGGACCACAGGCCACAGGTCTAACCAGTTACTCACTTATTGACATGGATCTGTGTGGAAGTACTGAGCTAGCCCTCCCTCTGACACCCAACCTTCCTCCATTGTCTGGTTTATCTCCAGAGGTTGTAGTCTTACAACTTCAAGGTAACATCCTTGATATTCGTCGGATTCAACAACATCTCCAAACTCTTATCCACCATAAATTCAAATGTCTGAGTGAAGAGCAACAACAGAGTGCCATGGAATTCAGAAACTCACTGAGCACTCTAACCCACATGCTGACAGAGCTCAGTGAGAGTGGAAGACGGGAAATTACTGGTGCCATGGACAGGCAGTTTGACTACCAACAAAACCAACTCACTGCCACTCTCCAATGGCGCCTGCAACATCATCACACTGAGGTCCTTAAGGACGTTAATTCTGTTTTTTCTCCCATGGTTAACACTGTAGACCACTTGCAGACAGAACTCTCTAATTGTGTTAAAATGTTGGATGATGTGTCTGTGCCTCCATTAGGCACAACTCCTTACACAGAGTTTCTCTGGTGTCTACTTCTGTTCAGACCACTGAGGGCCAAGCTGGCACCTCTGAACAGCCAAGACAAGGCCATGCTGCAGCCACCCCTTGCAGGATGCAATCCACCATGCATCCTGGTGTTCATTTTCATGGTCCCATAACTCCCTCCCTCTCTACTTCCTCAATCCCTCCTAGCTCGTTTGTTCATGGTGATTTGAGTAGACGTCATGTGGGGCCGATGCCCATTAAATTGCAATTTCCCACCTTTGGGGAAAAAAAGATGACAGTCCTGATTCACTAATATATCTGGAAAGATGTCGTGACTTTCTTGCCCTCAGTCCCCTGGCTGACGACGAACTCCTTGCCACATTGAGGAATGTGTTGCATGGGACAGCTCGAGACTGGTGGGATGTGACACGTCTCACCACTCCCTCCTGGGCTGACTTTGAGGCCAAGTTTTCCTCTGCATTTCTTTTTTTTTTACTCTGTCTGTCTAAAACTTAATAAAGACAGACACAGACAGACAGACAGACAGACAGCGCAATATAAATAATATTCTCAACTAGAAAGAAAAAAAATACAAATAAAAAAATAGCTTTAAAGATACAATACTTTAGACAAGTTAAACACACCAGGCAGAAGGCTACAGAGGTTAAAGGGCAATCTATAGTACAGGGACAGAGCAAACACCTCACCATTGTTCCTGTAAACAGTCAAGGGATAAGGGTGGAGAAATGCAACCACTCACAGAGAGTCATGGCCACAGACCGACCATCCACTGGACAACAAAAAAAGTTTACAATGCTTAAAATTAAAAAAATTAAAAAAAGATTATTAATGTAGGCGTGAACAAAATGTAAAAATAACTGGGAAAAAACAAGCTCACACTTCAGTCTCTGCCTGGGCAAGATGAACAAGGCATCTGTGGATCACAATCAATAAGCACATGGACCTTAATGCCCCCCCCAGCAAAAACACAGAGAGAAGCTCCTCCAACCCTTAAGTCACAGACTTATTTTAGTATTAATTGGAATGCCATCAGAGGATGGACTGTTTAAAGTAAGACCGGAATGGAGCCCAAGCCTCATCAAACAGTTTGGGGTTCCCACGTGAATTGAATTTTTTCTAGTTTCAGAGAGCACAACACATCCCTCACCCAATATTTATAAGATGGGGAAGCTGCCATCTTCCAGTTCTGTAGTATTAGCCGTCTAGCTAAAAGAGTTGTATAAGCAACAGTGTCCGCCTGGATTCTTGATAGGGGGGTACCCATGGGCAGTACTCCAAAAAGGGCTGTAAGGGGAGACGGATCTATAACGGTGTCATATATATCAGAGAAACATTTAAATATTAATTCCCAGAAACCTGACAGTTTATGACAGCCCCAAAACATATGTAACAGTGTGGCTGGTTCCACTTTACATCTGACACAGGTAGGATCAAAATCAGATAATATTCTTCCAAGTTTGGCCACCGACCAGTGGATACGGTGAACCACCTTGAATTGAATGAGGCTGTGTCTAGTGCTAAAAGAGGACGAGTGCACCCTGTGCAGCACAGATTCCCAGGCGTCTTCCCCAAGTTCCTCCCCCAAATCCTTTTCCCATCGAGTCTTTTTAAAGGCACCAAAGAAGGGTTCTGTAAGTCATGAATGATTGCATATACATGCATCTGAAATTACGCCCCTAGGAAGCTTGTTCAGCTCCAAGATGCTCTCTATAGCTGTATTCGCAGGCCTATTGGGAAATCCAGGTGTGTTAGCCCTGACAAAGTTTCTAGTCTGGAGATAGCGGAAAAAGTGGGATTGGGGGAGATTGAACTTTTCCTGCAGCTGTGAAAAAGAGGCAAATGTATCATCAAAGAATAATTGGGCTAGCGAGGAGAGGCCTAGTGAATGCCAAAAGCCCCATCATTCAAAGATGGAAGAAATAAAATGTTCTGATTGATTGGGCCTGATAGAGAAAAGCCTCGGAGGCTAAAGGCTAAACGGAACTGATTCCAAATTTTAACAGACTGCTTTACAATTGGGTTGACACACCTTTTGCCTAGGGACACTGGGAGAGACGAGCACAGCACAGAGGAAAGTGCTGCAGGTTTACACGATTCAGACTCCATCTGGACCCAGAGTGGTCTAGGGCCAGTAGGATCAGTCTGCAGCTAGTACAGAACGGCTCTGAAATTTGCAGCCCAGTAGTATGTCTGAAAATTTGGTAGAGCTAAACCCCCCCAATGACCTAGGCTTCTGTAAATGTTTTCTACCAATCCATGGTACCTTGCCATCCCAAATAAAATGCATGAATGTTTGATCCAGTGAAATAATAAAAGATTTTGGAATAAAAATGGGTAAACATTGAAATAAATATAAAAATTTGTCCAACACATTCATTTTAATGACATTAATCATTCCGATAAGAGAAAGGGGTAGCGAATTCCAAAAAGTAAAAGATTGTTTCAATCTGTCTGCTAGAGCAACAAAGTTTTCCTGAAACAAATTTGAATATTTCCTTGTTCCACTTTTACTCCCAAGTAAGTGAATTGATCCCGGACAATCCTAAACTGAGAACTTGTAAAAGAGCACTTTAAAACAGCCTTGTTTACCGGAAAAAGCTCACTCTTGCCTAGATTCAGCTTGTACCCTGAGATCCAAACCTTTTTAAGAACAGATAGGGCACGTGGCAATGAGGTATCGGGGTTGGAGATAAACAAAAGTAGGTTGTCAGCATATAGCGAGACTTTCTGCTCCCAGCCCGCCCTGATTATGCCTTGAATGGCATCATTAGAGCGTAGTGCAATGGCGAGAGGCTCGATTGCCAAAGCAAACAACAAGGGGGAGAGTGGGCAACCCTGTCTGGATCCGTGGTGCAAGGGAAAATAGTCAGAGAACAAGTTATTAGTCTGTACCGAAGCCATGGGGGAAAAATAAAGAATCTTTATCCACGCAATGAATTTGGGGCCAAAGCCAAATCCATAAAGGGCAGCTGTTAGGTAATCCCACTCAACGCGGTCAAACGCTTTTTCGGCATCAAGTGAGACCACCACCTCCGGGTCCTCCGACGCTGGGGAGTACAGTATATTCATAAGGCACCTAATATTGAAAAATAAATGCCTATTTCTCACAAAGCCAGTCTGGTCAGAGTGTATTACTTGGTGCAGCAAGCCTTCCATACGGATGGCTAAAAGCTTAGCTAGGATTTTGTAATCGCAGTTTAAAAGCGAGATTGGGCGATAGGATCCACATTCCAGGGGGTCTTTGTTTTTCTTTAGTAGTAATGCAATTGAAGCCTGATAAAGACTAGGCGGTAGCTTTGAAGTATTGAGGCACTCTGCAAATAGTCGAGACAAGAATTGGCAAAGCAGACCAGAAAACGTCCTGTAAAATTCGGTTGGAAAACCGTCCGGACCCGGTGATTTACCACTTTTCATTGCGGACACTGCTGTTGCAATCTCCTCAAGCGTAAATTCTTCTTCTAGACAGTCATGGGAGTCTGTATCAATTGAAGGCATATTCAAGCCATTAAAGGAGTCAATCAGCAAGGGGTCTTGAGGGGATTCAGAGGTGTATAGCGCAGAGTAAAATTGTTTAAATTGATCATTTATCTCTTTATGTATAACTGTGGTGGCACCAGACGGTGTCCTTATTTGTGGGATTAAACATGAGGCCTCAGATTTACGGATCTGATGCGCAAGGAGTTTACTGGCCTTGTCGCCTTGTTCATAGACTTTGTATCGAGCTCGCAAGAGTAACTGTTCAGCTTGCCTGGTAGAAAGCTCATCAAATTCAGATTGGAGTAGTTGGCGCTCTTTATGCAGATCAGAGGAAGGATCCGTAGCAAACTTCTCATCCAATGTGGCTATGGACTCGCTCAGGTCCCGAAGTCGCTGGGAGCGAACTCTGTTTTGGTTGGCTGTATAAGAAATAATTTGGCCATGTACGTATGCTTTGAGAGACTCCCATATGGTAGAGCAGGACATACCTGGTGTTGAATTAGTTTCTAGGAATAAGGGGATTTCAGAAGAAATGAAATTGACAAACTCCTTATCTGAGAGTAAAATGGGGTTGATAACACCTAGGAGGTCGCTGGGGAAACTCTAGTTCAAGCACTAATTGTGAATGGTCAGAGATAACAATACTCTCGTAAGTACACTGCCGAAGGTTAGGCAGAAGTTTTTTGTCCAAAAAGAAGTAATCAATCCGGGAGTATGTTTGATGAACATGAGAATAAAAGGAATACTGTCTATCTGTAGGATGTAGGAAACGCCAGGCCTCAAACATAGCATATTTCTGAAGAAAGGATTGAATAAGTAGGGCACATTTAGATTGGCCTGTATTTGTTTGTGAGGACTTGTCAATAACTGGGGACATTTTACAGTTGAAATCCCCCCCTAAAATCAACAAATGAGAATCTAAATTGGGAATGGCAGACAGAAAGGAAGAAATGAAACTTGTGTCATCCCAGTTGGGAGCATAAACACTAGCCAAAACAAGAAGAGGGGTAAAAAACAGTTCACCGGTTACTATGACGTATCGTCCCTTAGGATCAGCAATAACCTCAGAAGCTACAAAGGGAGTAGCTTTATCAACCAGAATAGCAGCACCTCTTGATTTACTATGAAAGTTCGAGTGGAACACTTGACCAACCCAGTCCTTACGCATCCTAAAATGCTCACCAGTCCTCAAGTGAGTCTCTTGTAGAAATGCAATATTTACATTCAAACCCTTTAAGTGTGTCAACACCCTCTTACGCTTCACCGGGTTGTTAACCCTTTTGGTATTCCAAGAAATGTACTTGATCGTATTATTTCGGCCCCTCTGGGCAATCCCGTTATTCAACCCTGTCATTAGAGCATAGAATGGAAAAGCAATGAGCGCCCAAAACCCCCAGAATAACTTCTCTCAGAGTAATAATGTACGGTGGTAAATGTTTGGAAAAAGTACTGAAAAAAAAACAGAAAAAAAAACTAAAAAGACAGAATGACAACATTAGAACTGAACAATTCAACCTAAATCGGAGACATTAGTAGCGGAGGTCTCCAGTGCTGCAATCGTTGTAGTGTGTGACGCAGTTGTTGTTTTGAGTAATGTGATTGCTGGCACAGTCTCGTTCCGCAGGATGGTTAAATCTGCTTTTAAAGTATCAGAAACCTCTTGTATTCTGGCCTCAATCGTAGCAACCACCTGTGTTTTCATTTCAACTATCTCAGAGCGTAGTAGTTTTTTTTTTTTCAATTTAAAGTTTTATTAAGTTCTTGTTTTTCAATCAACCAACAAAACACATTCCACATTCACAGGCTTTAAAAAAGGAAAGTCAAAAAATAATAATACATATGAAAAAATAAAAATACAATTAAAATGAATGATAAAGTCAAATAAAAGCATTTATTTTCCTTGGTATGTATGTATGTATGTGTGTGTGTGTGTGTGTGTGTGTGTGTGTGTGTGTGTGTGTATGTGTGTATGTGTGTATGTGTGTGTGTATATATGTGTGTGTGTATATATGTGTGTGTGTGTGTGTGTGTGTGTATATATATATATACATACATACATACATACATACATACATACATACACACATACACACACACACACACACACACACACACACATACACACATACACACATACATACATACATACATACATACATACATACATACATACACGTACTCAAAAACAAAATTAAAATAAAAACACAAAAAAAAAAAACATAACACTTGCAGCAGCACTATCAAGGTTCTTATCAGCTATTTCAAGCATTCGCTGAGACGACGGGCCAATCATTTGTTTTTAGGTTTTACAGTACCTTACACAACATGTATCTGCGCATTTCCCTAGTCACCCCGTTCACTCTGTCCAGTTTGAAATATAGTTGAATAGTGGAGACCAGAGTCTATCAAACTTGGGCTGTCTCTTGTGGAGGTCATAAGTGAGCTTTTCAAGAGGAAGAAAGTCAACAATCTGGTCAATCCACATTTTAAATGTAGGAGGGGTATTTGAGGCCCACAATAGAAGAATACATTTCTTAGCAAAGTATGTAATAGTCATAAGCAAATTTTCTCTGTCAGGATCAAGATCAAAGTCCTGCTGAGCATTAAGAAGATGGATACACGGGGTCATATCAAACTTTACCTCTAGTATTTTCTGTGCAGCAGTATGTACAGATTGCCAGAATCTGGCAATCTCCCTACAGCTCCAAAATACATGCATATAGGTTCCACTTTCAGAGGTACATCTTTTACAGTTAGGAGACACATCTGTTTTCATTCTATGGAGTCTCAAAGGAGTATAATAAAATTTGTACAAAAATGTGTAATTAGATTCTTTCATTTTTACACTGGTAGAGGAGCAGTATACCCTGTCGCAAACCTCCGACCAATAACTCATCACTGATAGTCAGACCAAGGTCCTTTTTCCAGATTATTTTCAAAGGAGTAAAGGAGGAGCTTCCTTTCTCAGAAAGGAGTCTATAGATGTAAGATATTTTGCCTTTAATGGATTGTGCTGTGACAAGAAGGGTTTCAACTTCATTCAACTGAGTTCTAAACCTCATCTTGGAGGTAAATTAGGAAATTACATGTCTAATTTGAAGATATTTGAAAAAATGGGATCTTGGCACATCAAATTCACTGCAGAGCTCTTGAAAGGATTTCAGTGTAGTGGTTTTCTGATGAAATAGGTCTGAAAAGGTCCTGATTCCTAGAGTATGCCAAAGATTAAAGTTGGCCTCCCTCAGGGCTTTTGGCAAGTCTGGGTTGCCCACTATAGGCGAGTGAGAACATATTTGGGAGGAAATGCCCAGGTATTTCTTACAGTCCCTCCACGCTAGTAGGGTGCTGTAAATCACAAAGGTTTTGGCTATGTTGCCCACTTCACTAAAGTTATTAATGAATATAATTGAGCTTAAGGGCAATGAACCACAGGATTGGGCTTCTATCTGAATCCACGTTGACTCTTGTCTGTTTGTGATCCATGTTAGCATGTTGCGGATTTGGGCAGACCAGTAGTACAATTGAAGGGAGGGAAGGGTAAGACCACCCTTAGATTCAGGTTTCGATAGTGGAAAACTTGATCCTAGGTTTTTTATTGCCCCATATAAATTTGGTGATGCTTTGGTTAGTTGTTTTGAAGAAGGAAACTGGGAGATAGCATGGGAGCATCTGAAATAAGTATTTCAGTCTAGGGAGGACGTTCATACGGATTACATTAATTCTTCCTACTAAGCTAATTGGGAGGGAGATCCAGGTTTGGAGATCGTTCTTGATTCGGTCCAGGAGTGGAAGATAATTTTCCTTAAAAAGGCTATTCAGATCTGGTGTTATGAAGATCCCGAGGTATTGAAACCCCTGTGTTTTCCATTGGAAAGGACAAAGTGTCTTCATAGAGCTGGTGAGTGTAATATTGAGAGGGCAGGCAGTGGATTTGTTAAAATTGATCTTATAACCTGAAAACTTGCCATACTGAGCAATTGTGTCTAAAATGGATTGGATATGTAGAGCAAGACATCATCCGCGTAAAGCGAAATCTTGTGCTGCAGGCCGCCTGCAGAAACACCCATAATACTTGGATTGCTCCTTATCAGCTCTGCCAGAGGCTCCGCCCCCAACAAGTAGAGCAGCGGGGACAGCGAGCACCCTTGTCTTGTGCCCCGTTCCAGAGGGAATCTGTCAGAGTTCAGTCCATTAGTAGTCACCATGGCATTTGGATGAGAGTATAGTGATTTGATCCATTTAATACAATTTGGGCCCATATTGAACTTTTCTAAGACTGAAAACAGAAAGCTCCACTCCATCCTGTCAAACGCCTTCTCAGCATCCAGTGAAGCCAGAAGGGGGAGTTGAGATCTTCTTGGTCGGTCTCTGATAGTTTAGGTAGCGAGATTCCCTCTAGGAAAGAGTGGAGTTCTGCCTCCGTGTGTTTTCTCTCAGAGGTATATAGTTTGCAGTAAAAATCATGAAAAGTTAAATTGATCTTTTTTGGGTCATATGTGACCTCGTCCTCTGCTGTTCGGATAGCCGTGCTTGTACGCTCTGACTGCTCCTTTTTTAATTGGTAAGCAAGCAATCTACTGGGCCTATTGCTATACTCATGGTATTTCTGTTTAGTAAAGAAAACTTTTTTTTTTTATCTCCCGAGTGTAGTCCAAATTCAGTTTGGCTTTGGATGCTTTAAGATGACTCCAGGAGGTGCTGTCTAGGGATTGTTTATGTATTTTTTCACAGCATTCCAGCTCCCTCTCAAGATCTAGCCTGTGTGCTTCCATTGCTTTTTTCTTAGAGGAAGCATATGCAATTAGATGACCTCTTAGTGTGGCTTTAGCAGCGTCCCACATTGTGGCCGGAGAAACAGGAGAATCTTTATTGTCTTGTGTGTAGTTGTCTATCCATGTAGTTACCAATGTATGGAATGCTTCGTTTGATAGCATGGAGGTGTTGAATTTCCAGCTCTTTGACCTCGGGATGTTTTTGCAGAGGTCAAAGCGGAGGTGGACAAAGGCGTGGTCTGAAAGTGCTATGGGTCCGATTGTACAAGTGGCTGAATTTATGAAACTCTTTGGGATAAAAATGTAATCTATACGGGAGTAGGTGTTATGGACATTAGAGTAGTATGTATAGTCCATAGATGAGCTATTAGTCTCTCTCCAGATATCTATCAGTCCCATCTCTTTAGTAAGAGAGTTCAACATCTTTGCAGATCTAGGATTTGTGGTGGGGACTTGAGATGATTTGTCTAGGGTTGGGTTAAGGGTACAATTAAAATCTCCGGCCCCCACGCCAAAGGAGACACAATGCTCATTGAACAGGGTTATAATTTTTGACATGAAGGCAGGAGTATCTGTGTTAGGGGCGTATATGTTTAATATAGTAATTGGTTGACCATATAGTGACCCAGTTATCAAAATAAATCTCCCCTCCGGATCAGATATGTTTTTGTCAATTATGAATGGAACATTTTTATGGATAAGTATGGCTGTGCCTCTACTGTTTGATTTGAAAGATGAAAAATACACCTGTCCCACCCAAGCTCTGCGGAGTTTGGCATGTTCAGCATCACAGAGGTGTGTCTCTTGTAATAGCGGGATGTCTGCTTTTTCCTTTTTTAGAGCACATAGTATCTTTTTTCGTTTTATTGCATGCCCTAGACCATGGCAGTTCCATGTCAATAGATTCAAGGTACTAGTCATCGTCATCGAGCATTAATCGAACTTTAGTGCAAGTCATTGCTGGGTAAAAATGGATAGTGATTACAGCTGCGTTCACATAAAAGGAAAATAAATGGTGTACATAAAATAATAAACTCTGAACACCCCAGCCGAGTTCCCAAACAACTCGACACATCCCATTGGATCTATTACCCCCCCGCTCAGTCTCAATTCTGTGTTCCGAATAAAACAAAAACCGGGAACAGTTAGCAACGCACAACGTCTCCCTCTCCCCACCAAAGAAATGCCTCATCCTCTCCACACTGCATTGAGTAAATAACATAGTTGCCCTCGTCCAGACCACAGTAAAAGAGGGGAGAAAAATAAAATCAATAGCCAAGCCTACATATGCCTCCCCGAGGGACATAGGGAACCCCAAGTAATAATAGCAACAACAACAAAAACACAGGGAAATAAAAGTAGGCTGAAACATTAGTAGGCCTAGGTTAGGCTATACAGCCCATCCCTCTCAGTTAAAGGAAAATAAATATAAATTGGACGGCTATAATGACCTTTAGGGGGTGGGTCTCTGGATATCGGCTATATGTCGTCTTACCTCCTTTAGTAATGGCATTAATCGCATTTAGTCATTGGTCTGTTTCTCATTGGCCAGGATTGTCTTTCAAAAAACGTTTTGCCTCTTCGGGAGTTTTGAAGTGTCGCAAGGCTCCTTGGTGAAGAATCCTGAGCTCGTTTGGGTATTTGAATCCCCTGAAGATGCCTCGGTCAATGGAGTATTTCTTCACTTCGTCAAATTCTCGGCGCTTTCGGCGTATTCCAGCTGACAGGTCCTGGTGTAAAGCGAGTTTGGCGTTTCCCACTGTGATGGTGTTGTTTTTCGCCGCCTGTAGGACTCGTTCCTTGTCGGTGAATCTCAGGAAACGTATGGTGATTGGGCGCGGTGGTTGTCTGGCTGCTGGTGGGGGCCTCAGTGCTCGGTGAGCTCTCTCGAGTTCTATGGGCCTGTCGGTGGACATGTGGAGCCACTCAGGAAGTTTGTCTTGCAGGTAGCGGATCAGTGGCATGTTTCCCTCTTCTTTTTCGCCCAGATTGAATAGAACACAATTATTCCTTCGCCCCCTGTTTTCCAGGTCCTCTGTTTTCTCTTCCAGATGCTCAATTTTCTTTTTAGCATATGCTATTGTTTCCATGGCATCTGTCTAAGTTTTCCATGGATAGGATTCGCCCCTCTGCCTCGTCCATGCGCCCCGCGTTTATGGTTATCTTGTTGATGTCAGGCAAAGCGTTTTCCAGGATTGTCACCTTGCCCCCTATCGCACTGAGCTGAGAGTTAATGTCATCTAATTTAGTGTTTAGTTCTGTACGTTGGGATCTCAACTCAGAAAGGATGTCTTCGACAGAGTGCGAGGTTGGCATTCGTTGTGCCTCGTGGGGGAGCGGGTTCTCTTGCTCCTGGCTAATGGCGCTAGTTTTTTCTGAAGCTAGCTTCTTCTTGGAGGCTTTTTCCGTCGCTAATACTCAAGTCCGGGTAAAAATGTCACCTGTAGTGTCTTTTGTAGCCGCCATGACTTTTTCTTACTAAAGCTAAATGAGTTTGAACTTGGAGTGAAGGTAAGATTAGGAACTGGAAACTACTTGTGCGGAGCTCTTAGTTCATGCGGCCATCACGTGATCCCCCAGAGAGTAGTAGTTTGATGGCCTCGAATGTTCATTTCAGCGCCGCCAGGCCAAGCTGCGCCCCCGGGTAAAGTGTGCGTCCCCAGGCCCTCAGACTCAGGAGAGGGCGGTGACGAGAGCGGGTCTTGTAGGCCGGGTTTTCTCAAAGTCATGATTTTGGCCTTATGTTTGGTCAACATGCTGACATTCGGAAGCAAAGTAGTCTTGGTTTTTACGGAAAGGGATCACCAAATTAATATTTGAAAATAAATACGGTTCTGCTGCAGAATTCACAAATTTTAAGAATACCACGGGAGCAAACGGAAAACACGTCAGTCGCACATGGCGTCCCCTACCATCCCCCCTTCCTCTGCATTTCTGTCTGAGGACTACACAGATGAGTTGGCAGACCGAGTCAGAAATTGAGCACAAAGAGAGAAAGAGCGTATCCGTGACTTTGCATACGGTTACCACTCCCTGTGCAGAAGGTGGAAACCTGGCATTGAGGAGGAAGATCTGATCTTGAAGAACATCAACCCATTACTAGCCAGTCAATTTCGAGAATGAGTCACCACTGTCGATGGACTGGTTCGCTTGGGACAGCAGTTTGAGAAGGACAGAGAATGCCAACAGCAATATGACCAGAGAAAGAAACAGACCCCCAAACAGTTACCCAAGACAGACCATCAACAACCGCCAGAGTCTCCAGCCATGACCCCTCTCATGTTCTGTTGGAGATGTAGCCAAAAGGGACATTCTTCAGCTACATGTCCAAGACCGTATCAAGTAAACCCTTGCAGAAACCACAAATCACAACAGGCCAACACACCTAACTCTCTTCGCAGGAATGACCATCCTACTCTGGGTGCTTTAACCAGATCTGAAACCCCAAGAGTCACTGCCTACGCCCCCCCATCGACATCCCCTTCCTTTCAGTTAATACCGCACCAACTGGTGTTACCCCTGTCCATACGCCCATGGACAGGAAGAGCCATCTTGGATACCGGGTCATCCTACACACTGCTCAGTGAGAAACTGTGGAAGGAGGTTAACGGTCCACAATACAACTTGAAGCCGTGGACAGAAGGTCCACTCTATCTGGCTGATGGTGAGGCTAAACGACCACTTGGATGGAGTGAGGTAGAGTTCCGCCTGTGTAACCACTCCTGTATGATTCCTTCTGTTATCCTACAAACCAAGAACCTTGCTTTTCCTGTCGTGTTGGGAATTGATTTCATGTACTTCAGTGGTGTCCAGAATGATATCGCACACAATTGCTACTGGTTTCCATACAATCCGAGCAAGAAGCATTTCTTCCAATCAGAAGCTACAAAGTTACATGATTGGGGATCAAATGGGGCAGTCTTCTCTGCCATTGCTACGGTACCACTAACCCTTGATAATCCTTCTGAAGAGCTCCTTTTACAGGCTGTGAGAAGAGCTCAGCTGGAACAGCCAGGGGAAGTAAGGCTGTCGGAACAGCTGCAGAATAATGCTGATATATGTACTTCAAAGCTAGGACGCACCGGGCTCCTGAAGCACAAAATATTCCTTACACAGGAAATGCCGATCAAGCAAAAGCCATATCGTTTGTCCCCAGCGAAGCTAATCATCCAAAAGGGACTCATTAATGAAATGTTAACACAAGTTATAATAAAACGTTCCTCCTCTCCTGGGCTGCTCCTGTTGTCCTCATCCCAAAAAAGACTGGTGATCTTAGATTTTGTGTGGACTATAGGAAGACCAACAATGTTTCCCTGACTGATGCCTATCCTCTTCCCACCATCCATGAAATCCTGGAATCATTGTCTGGCGCTGTTGTGTTCATTACCCTTGACCTCAATAGTGGTTATTGGCAGGTTGAGATGGACCAGGAAAGCAAGAACAAGACTGCTTTTGTCTGTGCTGAGGGCTTGTTTTCCTTTAAGGTGATGCGTTTTGGATTAAAGAATGCACCTGCCACTTTCCAAAGACTCATGGAGATTGCGTTAGGTGAGCTCAAAGGGAAGATCTGTTTCGTCTACCTGGACGATATAATTATCTACTCTCAGAACAGAGAAAGACACTTTCAAGATCTTCAAGCAGTGTTGGACAAGCTAAGAGATGCTGGTCTGACCTTGAATATGAAGAAGAGGCAACTTCTGCCAAACCTCCCTGAAGTTCCTTGGCCATATTGTGTCTTTCGACGGCATTCATGTGGATCCTGAAAAGACAAAGGCTGCAAAGACTTCCCTGTGCCAACCACACTAAAGGCCCTTCAACGGTTCCTTGGGATGGCTGGATGGTACCATCGGTTTGTGTCAAACTTCTCCCAAGTGGCAGCACTCCTTTTCGCTTCAACGCGTTGAGGGGTTAAATTCATATGGACGGCAGAGTGCCAGACCTCCTTTGAAATCCTGAAACGACACCTCATCACACCTCCCATTTTAGGTCATCCCAACTTTGATTGCCCTTTTGTTGTTTACACTGATGCAAGTGATGTTGGACTTGGTGCTGTCCTTGTCCAACAGACTGGACTTGGCACTGAAGAAGTGCTAGTGTTCGCCAGTCGGACACACTAACCCTAACCCTTTTATTTTTAAATGTAGTTGTTTCCTATTGGTCAAGGCTCCATGGTCATGGTAACCCCAAGAGAAGAAAATTTGATATTTTGTTAAATATAAATTGGTTCCCTAGTGATTATTGTTACAGAATCCAAGGGATCATTAAGGATAAATATAAAGTACATTTTTAAGAGTCCGTAGTCATTGTAGCTGTGGAATACTATAAAAGATCTATTTTACGGTCCTAATGGCCACCTTTATATTTTTAGGGGAGCCTACTGGTAAAAAGGCCCTATGGTGCGATGGCTAAGTATTGGTGTCTGTCTGTCAGTAGGGTTGGGACCAAGGATGGGGTGGGGGTACACATGCATACACACATGAACATAAAGGGGGATGTGCCTATACACATATTTTTTACATATACAAAAGCATACACATACAACCCCACAAGTGGTGTGAGGGATAGCATACAACGTCACACTCCACTACATCCTAGTGTGTGCATATATATGAGAGCTGTGTAAAAATCCAATTAAGGAAAGAAAAGTGTACAAATAAAATAGTAGCCAAAAGGAGACTCCTCTGACGTCTGTGTGGAACCTGCCTTCCTTACAGCATCACAATAGATCTAGAGGAGTCCCAGCCACAACGCGTTTCTGCCTTACTTGGCTTCATCAGGTAGCAGGGAGGGAGGGAGGCAGGGAGGAGAATATATAAATAAAATTGAAATAAAAGGTGCAAAAAGTAGTAAAAATGTATGTATATATATATCTACATGTACAGTAGGGTGTACTGTCTAATTTACTTGCCTTGAATGTAGTCCTGGTTGGGTGTGTGGAGCGAAATGCTGCCTGTCCGGTGGTCTCCCTGTAAAGTTGTGAGGAGTGCTACCTCTCTGGTGTGGGCCAGGTGGCTTAGGTTATTTTGATTGGCCTGTACTGTTACTAGGTAGGATAGCCGGTAACAGGTTGTGGTGTGGAGGGTTCAGATAAAGGTGAGAGTGGAATGGGGATGCAGTAAAGTGGATGGGCAGTTAGAGGAGAGGTCAAGCACACCTAACAACAATACAATGGAGACCCAATGTGATAAAAGTTCAACCTTGTAGTGACACAAGGTTTTCAGAGTGTTATTTGGTATGAATGAAGAGTGGAGTGTGACAAAACAGGGGTCACAAAACATTGTAAGGGACAGACAAGGTGAACAACATGAGGTCAGGTACAGATACATGTACACACACACACACACATACACAGAGGGGTTAGAACTGGGGTTGCAGTTCGGGTTAGGGGCTAGGGTTAAGGTTAGAGTTAGAGTTAGTGTTAGGAATGGTAGGGGTTAGAATGGTTAAGGTTAGGGTTGAAGTGGTTAAGGTTGAGGTCAGAGTAAGAATGGTTAGGGTTAGGTTTAGGGTTAGGGGTTAGGGTTAGGGGTTAGAGGGTTAGGTTTCTAGTTTTGAGTCGGTTGATCCACTTCCATCTCTGACACGTGGAAACCGGAGGGGGGAAGGGAGGGGGTGCACTCCACATCATATACGCGCAGGCCGGGTTAGGGGTTGGGGTTAGGGTTAGGGGGTTAGAGGGTTAGGGGGTTAGGGTTACGATTAGGGGGTTAGGGTTACGGTTATTGGGTTAGGGTTAAGTTTAGGTTTAGGAGAAAATTGCCCTTCAAGAGGCCCAAATACACGGGCACCTGTTTTCTAATTCTATTGCTCCTAAGGATACATAATTGTTCTATGGGAAATTAGGAGGCATTCCCCAAGAGCAGGGGTTATGGTTCATACCGGAAGGAAAGCAAATTAAATTAACCTTTTCCTCCAAGAGGATAAACCCCCAGGCAATGTATCGACCCCTGCTCCCTAATTCACAGGCTCTTCAGGATGCCTCTTCATGGAGCCCGAGTTCAAGTTTAAGAATCCGGTTTAGGGTTAGGCTGGTTAATCTCTATCAGGCCTGAAGGGATTCCTTATGTCCACGTTTTGAGTCCAAGGGGTTAGGCTTAAGGTTAGGGTTAGTTTAAAAGGCTTGGCTTCGAATTCAAGTCAGAATCTAGGTCAAGGTTCAGGATTAGGGATTAGAGTTTGGGGTGGGGTTAAGCTCAGGATTATGTTCAAGGTCAGGATTAGATCTGAGGTTAAATTCAGGATCGGGGTTAAGGTTAGAGCTAGGGTGGGGATTGCTGCGGTTAAGGGTGAGGTTAAGGTCAGGGTTAGGGTCAGGGTTATAGTCAGAATTAAAATTAGGTTTTAAGCTTAGGTTTAGGCTTAAAGTTAGGGTGAGCCCAGGGGTTAGGCTTGGGGTCCAAATTAGACCTAGATTTGAGGCTGGGGTTGAAGTTCGGTATTGGGGCCGAAGTTTGTGGTTTAGGGGTTAGGGATTAAATAGATTTAAGGTTAAGATTGTGGTTAAGATTAGGAATGTGATACTGGGCTAGGGTTTGAAGTGAGATTGCTCAAGTTAAGGTTAGGGTAATCTGGGATTAGGATGGTTCAGGTTTAATGTTCAGATCAAGGTTGGGAGGGTTAGGCTCTCTAATACTTTTCATTAAGACCTGTGGGATTACAAGTACCCAATTTTTTGATCCAACTTCGCTCCTTGATCTGTCTCTGTTTTAGCGACCACCCTTGGTTAGATTCCAACCCTGCTATTCTTAACTGGGCTACTGGATGAGATCTAAAGTGGGTGTATAATGTGGTTTTAACTGACTCTTTACTTATGATATAGATGTTGTTTGAGTCTGGCTTCCAGGGAATTCCTAGTTTCTCCAATATACAATTTCCCACATTTCAGACACTCAATTCCATATTCAATGTTGGTGGTCTTCAATTGGAATCCCTCCCATACTGGGGCCCCTAGACCCGACCATTTATTCTGAATATATTTAACTTGTCTAAAGTGTGGTCCCCGTCGCACCAGCTTCTCCTTGAATCCAGAGTGTACCAGCACATCTTTCACATTTTTATTTCGCCGATATGCCGATATTACTCTGAACTGTTGGAGGGTGTCCCCATCCTCCCTTGTCTGCTCAAAATGATCCTTCACTATGGAATTAAACTTCATAGAAGACTGTGAATACGTGGTGACAAATGGGATAATACATCCATTGTTAGTCCTCCCATGTATAGGTTCAGTTGCCACCATAGTGTTCACCTCCGCTCTTATAGTGCGGAGGAAACGTTTTGAGTATCCTCTGGGTCTAAGAGCCTTAAAAATAATTCCTATAGCCTCATTTACATGTTTTTCCTGTGTACAAATCCTATGAAATCTTATAAGCTGCGACTTTATCAACCCTCTGTAGGTGTGTTTTGGGTGAAAACTGGATTTATGTAAGAGGGAGTAAGTGTCCGTGGGTTTAAAATAAACCTTTGTTGCTAATTGCTTCAGGTTATCCCTCTACAAAAAATACCTCGGTGTCCAAAAATTCTATTCGTTCCGGCTGAACGTTGTATTTAATCGTAATCGACAGATGATGTGTATTCAAAATCCTAACAAATTCCATAAAATCTGAGGAAGAATGAGTCCATAACCCAAATATATCATCTAAATACCGTAAATACAAGGATGGAAGCTTTATGCATTTTGGGAGGGCAGATTGTTCCCATTCTGCCATATAAATATTGGCATATGACGGGGCAAACTTCTTCCCCATAGCTGTACCATGAATTTGGAGGAACCAATCCGAGTTGAACTCAAAGTCATTTGTTGTTAAACTAAGTTCCAATAGTTGTAGCAAAGCCCCATCTGGTCTATCTGGGTCTGGATATTTATCGAAAATATTTCTGATTGCTCTGAGACCCAAATTGGTGTCAATATTAGTATTAGTATTAGTCAATATCAATTGAAAAAAACACAGTTTCTTTAGGCACACTAATTCCTTTCACAAATTCGTATGTGTCCTTAATGAAACTTTGATGTTTCCGTGACAGGGGATTTATGAAATAATCCAAGTACTCTGCTATTCTATAAGATTCCGAACCACAATCCGATACAATCGGCCTACCACATGGAACCTCTGAGGGAATGGTCCAAGTCTCAGGAGGTTTGTGGATTTTAGGCAACAAATAAAATTGTCTGGGGCGTGGGGTATCTGGTCCAAATAGATAAAACATTTGTTTGTCTGTAATGTATTTATTCTCATGAAGTTCCCCTATAATCTCCCTAATTTGTCTCTGGGTCTCCTGCTGCAATGAGTGAGTCAGTGGCCTATAATGTTTAGAATTACTCAACTGCCTGTTCGCCTCTATCAGATACTGGGTTTTATCCAAAATGACAATCTTTGACCCTTTATCCGCTGGTTTTATAATTATGTTTGAATTCTTACTTAAGGAATTTAAAGAATTCCGTTCTTGTTTTGTAAGGATATCCTTTCCTGCCATATAGAACCTAAATGTACTAAAGGAAGTAGAGTCCCTTTGAATTAAAGTCTGCATCGTATTAGACACTCCCTGTAGCTTAGGCTCCCAGTATGATGGACCAATAAATGGTACTCTTTGGTTGTCAGTATTATAATTAAAATTATCAAGTAATTTTAATTTTCTATGATAAGTGTGCAAATCCCTCCTGAGCTCCATACGATCGATCTTAGCGGGTGTCGGAATAAACATAAGGCCCTTCTCCAGAAGTTGCTGTTCTGCCGCTGTAAGTCTAAAAGTAATCGATAAATTCAGTACATTAGAGTGCTGGGGAGTAATATCAATACACTCTTCCCCTCTTAATAGTTTAACTGGTCTAGCCAGTAATTTAAAATGTTTACCGCTGTATCTGGTCTCCAATGTATTGGATCATCCTGCATTGTGTGAAATCTAAGTTTATTCAGATCCAGTAGTTCCCTACAATTTTTCTGAATATACTTGTTCAATTTATTTAGTACCTTTTGCTTTTCCCATGAAAGCTCATCCGAAAAGTGTATGATGGGAACATAAACCTGTGCATGAGGAAAAACTTCAGTTGTTTTATTCAGTAGCTGTTGCAACTGCTTGACTGCAGTTGAGTACTGCTGGTTCAAGCCATTGACAAGACCCACTGATAGAACCACCTTCTGTGTGTTTTCCTGTTTCTCCAACATGCCTATCACTCCTGCAATATGTCTAAAGGTTGCTCCCGGAAAGCTATCCATCTGTGTGTTAGTGTCCGTAAAGCTAGGAATGCGCGCAAGATTGGAATCCCCAATAAAAACCACGGGCTTTGTAATCTCAATACTCCAATCATTTATTTTCCTTTCAGTTCTAGAATGACATGTGGGATAAAGAAGTTTTTCCCTTTTTACAGGTTCCAGTATTAGTTCTGTCCCAGGTTCCGTTTCTTTTCCGTTTTTCATTGCTACCGTACCCTGCTGGTTATCTTGTTGTGAACCTGTAGTAGAATTGGATAAAACCATGTCATCCATCAAAACAGCCAAATTATTCAATGGTAGTATTAGGCTATCCCTGTTATTCACAGTCATCTCCAATCCCCCTGCTGTTAAAAGTACATTTGAGTGCTCTCTACCTGGGATTATCAAGGCTGGGACTTTAGGTTGGGCCAGATTCTCTCTTGGTCGTTGAGTTTGGGGATTAAATATCTCTTTGCTCTTCTTGATTGTTGGGGTAAGTCTGAAACTAGTCCCTCCACTCTTTGCAGGGCCTAATTTCCGAGGGGTGAGACCGGTTTCCCATAAGAGGGGAGATAGTTGGTTAGTAGGTGAGCTCATAGAGGGAACCACTCTACGGGGAGAAGTAGGCCCCACATGAACCTCCACCTGTACCTCCCTTCCCTGTATACCCCTAACAAACCCTGTGGTATTGCTGTTGGTAGTCAGGCTATGGTTAATCGGTTTGTCTACAGTAATACTGGAAGTCTGTTCCTTAACCATATTACCCCTTACCGAGTTGTCACTCGATCCCCTTGGAGTATTCCTGCATATTCCAGAGTCCCTGTGGGCCTGGGCTCCCATTAAGGCCCTGCCAGTCGGTGACTTGCTAGTCACTGCAGCCGCATAACCTCTCATCAGGCTGGTGGGTCAATGGGTTTTTGCGGCATGTTTTTTAGTAGTTACTGAAGAAGATGTAAATTTATGTTTGTATCTGGCCTTTGCCCACATCACCGCCTTCTCTAAAGCTTCCTGGTTATAGGTTGAGGTATTCTGAATGCATAAGGCAATTACCCCATCATAATGCTCCCTCAGAATATGCATATTATTCTCCATCCACCTGCTGGTGTTAAGTTTTACCTTTGCCAGAGTCTGTTGGTTGGGCGAGGAGGGTTTAATAAAGGCTGCCAATTTATTCACCTGTTTTACCATACCTACTGGAAAAGAATGATTAACCGCAGAGTAATCTAAGATTTCTGAGTGATGAATTGCTTGTAAAAGCCTTAAAATATCCCTTCGTGAGGGTTATATCTTGCAGAGGAGGAATACTCCTAGTTTCTCCAGTAGACTCACCCTGATCATTTAGGTTAACTAGAGCCTGGAAAATGTTCAGGATTATGTTCAGGATTATGTTCAGGATTATGTTCAGGATTATGTTCAGGATTATGTTCAGGATTATGGTTAGAGTTAGGGTTAGAGTTAGGGTTAGAGTTAGGGTTAGAGTTAGGGTTAGGGGTTAGGGCTAGGGTTCTAGTTTTGAGTCGGTTGATCCACTTCCATCTCTGACACGTGGAAACCGGAGGGGGGAAGGGAGGGGTTGCACTCCACATCATATACGCGCGGGTCGGAGGGTACGGGCGCGGCCGGCCAAAGTAGTAGGCCCCATGGTAGCCCACTTGTAGATTAACCCGTTGGTTGGACTAAAGGACTGTCTGTCTGTAGGGTTAGGGTTAGGTAAGGTTTTAGAATGGTTAGGGTTTGGGGTAAGATATGGTTTTTTAAGAAGGGTTAAGGTTGGGGTTAAGTTTAGGTATGGGTTTTGGGAGGGTTAGGGTTAGAGGGTTAGGGTTAGGGTTAGGGGTTAGGGTTAGGGTTAGGGGTTAGAGG
The DNA here is from genome assembly GCF_045791955.1 of Oncorhynchus clarkii lewisi. Lineage (NCBI taxonomy): Eukaryota > Metazoa > Chordata > Actinopteri > Salmoniformes > Salmonidae > Oncorhynchus > Oncorhynchus clarkii. The sequence goes on from NC_092168.1 coordinate 53,538,880, forward strand.
GTTAGGGTTAGGGTGTTAGGGTTAGGGGGGGTTAGGGGTTAGGGTT